>NW_027459665.1:0-258211 GCF_050624435.1 Tenrec ecaudatus
ATGTAGGTAACCTAGCGGGCACTTGGACAGTCTAGGTTACCTAGCGGGCACTTGGACTTCTATGTTAATGAACGGGCACTTGTACTATGTAGGTTCCCTAGCGGGCAGTTGGACTATCTAGGTTAGGTAACGGGCAGTTGGACTATCTAGGTTACCTAGCGGGCACTTGGACTATGTAGGTTCCCTAGCGGGCACTTGGACTATCTAGGTTACCTAACGGGAACTTGGACAATCTAGATTAACTAGCGGGCACTTGGACGATGCAGGTTCCTAGCGGGCACTTGGACTACTAAGTTCCCTAATGGGCATTTGGACTATGTAGGTTCCCTAACGGGCACTTGGACTATGTACGTCCCTTAGCGGGCACTTGGACTATGTAGGTTCCCTATCGGGCACTTGGACGATCTAGGTTAACTAGCGGGCACTTGTACAATGCAGGTTCCCTAGTGGTCACTTTGACTATGTAGGTTCCCTAGCAGGCACTTGGACTATATAGGTTACCTAAGGGCACTTTGACTATGTACGTTCCCTAGTGGGAACTTGGACTATCTAGGTTAACTAACGGGCTGTTGTACTATCTAGGTTACCTAGCGGGCACTTGGACTATGTAGGTTACCTAGCGGGCACTTGGACTATCTAGGTTACCTAACGGGCACTTGGACTATGCAGGATACCTAGTGGGCACTTGGACTGTCTAGGTTACCTAGCGGCCACATGGACTTGTAGGTTAACTAGCGGGCACTTGGACTCTAAAGGTTACCTAGCGGGCACTTGGACTATCTATGTTATTAACGGGCACTTGGACTATGTAGGTAACCTAGCGGGCACTTGGACAGTCTAGGTTACCTAGCGGGCACTTGGACTTCTAGGTTAACGAACGGGCACTTGTACTATGTAGGTTGCCTAGCGGGCACTTGGACTATCTAGGTTAGGTAACGGGCAGTTGGACTATCTAGGTTACCTAGCGGGCACTTGGACTATGTAGGTTCCCTAGCGGGCACTTGGACTATCTAGGTTACCTAACGGGAACTTGGACAATCTAGATTAACTAGCGGGCACTTGGACGATGCAGGTTCCCTAGCGGGCACTTGGACTACTAAGTTCCCTAACGGGCATTTGGACTATGTAGGTTCCCTAACGGGCACTTGGACTATGTACGTCCCTTAGCGGGTACTTGGACTATGTAGGTTCCCTATCGGGCACTTGGAGGATAGAGGTTAACTAGCGGGCACTTGTACAATGCAGGTTCCCTAGTGGTCACTTTGACTATATAGGTTACCTAAGGGCACTTGGACTATGTACGTTCCCTAGTGGGAACTTGGACTATCTAGGTTAACTAACGGGCTGTTGTACTATCTAGGTTACCTAGCGGGCACTTGGACTATGTAGGTTCCCTATCGGGCACTTGGACTATCTAGTTTAACTAGCGGGCACTTGTACAATGCAGGTTCCCTAGTGGTCACTTTGACTATGTAGGTTCCCTAGCGGGCACTTGGATTATATAGGTTCCCTAAGGGCACTTGGACTATGTACGTTCCCTAGTGGGAACTTGGACTATCTAGGTTAACTAACGGGCTGTTGTACTATCTAGGTTACCTAGCGGGCACTTGGACTATGTAGGTTACCTAGCGGGCCCTTGGACTATCTAGGTTACCTAACGGGCACTTGGACTATGCAGGATATCTAGTGGGCACTTGGACTGTCTAGGTTACCTAGCGGGCACATGGACTTGTAGGTTAACTAGCGGGCACTTGGACTCTAAAGGTTACCTAGCGGGCACTTGGACTATCTATGTTATTAACGGGCACTTGGACTATGTAGGTAACCTTTCGGGCACTTGGACAGTCTAGGTTACCTAGCGGGCACTTGGACTTCTAGGATAACGAACGGGCACTTGGATTATGTAGGTTGCCTAGCGGGCACTTGGATTATCTAGGTTAACTAGCGGGCACTTGGACGATCTAGGTTAACTAGCGGGCACTTGGACAATCTAGATTAACTAGCGGGCACTTGGACGATGCAGGTTCCCTAGCGGGCACTTGCACTATTAAGTTCCCTAACGGGCATTTGGGCTATGTAGGTTCCCTAGCGGGCACTTGGACTATATAGGTTCCCTACGGGCACTTGGACTATGTACGTTCCCTAGTGGGAACTTGGACTATCTAGGTTAACTAACGGGCTGTTGTACTATCTAGGTTACCTAGCGGGCACTTGGACTATGTAGGTTAACTAGCGGACACTTGGACGATCTAGGTTAACTAGCGGGCACTTGGAATATCTAGGTTAACTAGCGGGCACTTGGACAATGCAGGTTCCCTAGCGAGCACTTGGACAAGCTAGGTTAACGAATGGGCACTTGGACTATGTAGGTTACCTCGAGGGCACTTGGACTATCTAGGTTAGCTAACAGAAACTTGAAATATCTAGGTTACCTAGTGGGCACTTGGACTATGTAGGTTACCTAGCGGGCACTTGGACTATCTCTGTTACCTAACGGGAACTTGGACTATGTAGGTTAACTAGCGGGCACTTGGACTATCTAGGTTAACGAACGGGCACTTGGATTATGTAGCTAACCAAGCGGGCACTTGGACAGTCTAGGTTACCTAGCGGGCACTTGGACAATCTAGGTTAACGAATGGGCACTTGGACTATGTAGGTTACCTAGCGGGCACTTGGACTATCTAGGTTAGCTTACAGGAACTTGGAATATCTAGGTTACCTAGCGGGCACTTGGACTATCTAGGTTACCTAACGGGAACTTGGACAATCTAGATTAACTAGCGAGCACTTGGACTACTAAGTTCCCTAACGGGCATTTGGACTATGTAGGTTCCCTAACGGGCAATTGGACTATGTACGTCCCTTAGCGGGGACTTGGACTATGTAGGTTCCCTATCAGGCACTTGGACGATCTAGGTTAACTAGCGGGCACTTGTACAATGCAGGTTCCCTAGTGGTCACTTTGACTATGTAGGTTCCCTAACGGGCACTTGGACTATATAGGTTCCCTAAGGGCACTTGGACTATGTACGTTCCCTAGTGGGAACTTGGACTATCTAGGTTAACTAACGGGCTATTGTACTATCTAGGTTACCTAGCGGGCACTTGGACTATCTAGGTTACCTAACGGGCACTTGGACTATGCAGGATACCTAGTGGGCACTTGGACTGTCTAGGTTACCTAGCGGGCACATGAACTTGTAGGTTAACTAGCGGGCACTTGGACTCTAAAAGTTACCTAGCGGGCACTTGGACTATCTATGTTATTAACGGGCACTTGGACTATGTAGGTAACCTAGCGGGCACTTGGACAGTCTAGGTTACCTAGCGGGCACTTGGACTTCTATGTTAATGAACGGGCACTTGTACTATGTAGGTTCCCTAGCGGGCACTTGGACTATCTAGGTTAGGTAACGGGCAGTTGGACTATCTAGGTTACCTAGCGGGCACTTGGACTATGTAGGTTCCCTAGCGGGCACTTGGACTATCTAGGTTGCCTAACGGGAACTTGGACAATCTAGATTAACTAGCGGGCACTTGGACGATGCAGGTTCCCTAGCGGGCACTTGGACTACTAAGTTCCCTAATGGGCATTTGGACTATGTAGGTTCCCTAACGGGCACTTGGACTATGTACGTCTCTTAGCGGGCACTTGGACTATGTAGGTTCCCTATCGGGCACTTGGACGATCTAGGTTAACTAGCGGGCACTTGTACAATGCAGGTTCCCTAGTGGTCACTTTGACTATGTAGGTTCCCTAGCGGGCACTTGGACTATATAGGTTCCCTAAGGGCACTTGGACTATGTACGTTCCCTAGTGGGAACTTGTTCTATCTAGGTTAACTAACGGGCTGTTGTACTATCTAGGTTACCTAGCGGGCACTTGGACTATGTAGGTTACCTAACGGGCACTTTGTCTATCTAGGTTACCTAGCGGGCCCTTGGACTATGTAGGTTACCTAGCGGGCACTTGACTATCTAGGTTAACGAACGGGCACATGGACTATGTAGGTAACCTAGCGGGCACTTGGACTATGTAGGTAACCTAGCGGGCACTAGGACAGTCTAGGTTACCTAGTGGGCACTTTAACTATCTAGGTTAACTAGCAGACCTTGGACTATGTAGGTTAACTAGTGGGCCCTTGGACTATGTAGGTTAACTAACGGGCACTTGGACTATCTAGGTTTCCTAGCAGGCACTTAGACTATGTACATACCCTAGCGCGCAATTGGACTATCTAGGTTTCCTAGCGGGCACTTGGACTATGTACGTACCCTAGTGGGCACTTGGACTATCTAGGTTAACTAACGGGCACTAGGACTATCTAGGTTAACTAGCGGGCACTTGGACTATCTAGGTTACCTAGAAGGCACTTGGATTATGAAGGATCCCTAGCGGGCACTTGGACTATCTAGGTTAACTAGCAGGCACTTGGACTATGTAGGTTAACTAGCGGACACTTGCACGATCTAGGTTAACTAGCGGGCCCTTGCACTATGTAGGTTAAGTAGCGGGCCCATTGATTATGTAGGTTTAATAGCAGTCACTTGGACTATCTAGGTTAACTTGTGGGCCCTTGCACTATGTAGGTTAACTAGCGGGCCCATGGATTATGTAGGTTTACTAGGGGGTACTTGGACTATCTAGGTTAACTAGCGGACACTTGGACTATGTAGTTTCCCTAGCGGGCATTTGGACTATTTTTGTTACCTAGCGGGCACTTGGACTATGTAGGTTACCTAGCGGGCACTTGGACTATCTAGGTTACCTAGAGGGCACTTTGACTATCTAGGTTAACTAACGGGCACTTGGACTATGTAGGGTAACTAGCGGGCACTTGGAATGTCTAGGTTACCTAGCGGGCACTTGGATTATCTAGGTTACCTAGCGGGCACTTGGACTATGTACGTTCCCTAGCGGGCACTTGGACTATGTAGGTTAACGAACGGGCACTTGGACAATGTAGGTTAACTAGCGGGCTCATTGATTATGTAGGTTTACTAGCAGGCACTTGGACTATCTAGGTTAATTAGTGGGCCCTTGCACTATGTAGGTTAACTAGCGGGTCCATGGATTATGTAGGTTTACTAGGGGGCACTTGGACTATCTAGGTTAACTAGCGGGCACTTGGACTATGTAGTTTCCCTAGCGGGCTTTGGACTATTTAGGTTACCTAGCGGGCGTTTGGACTATGTAGGATCCCTAGTGGGCACTTGAACTATGTAGGTTACCTAGCGGGCACTTAGACTATCTAGGTTAACTTAGGGGCACTAGGACTATCTAGGTTACCTAGCGGGCACTTGAAATATGTAGGTTACCTAGCAGGCACTTGGACTATCTAGGTTACCTAGTGGGCACTTGAACTATCTACGATACCTAGAGGGTAATTGGACAATGTCGGTTAACTAGCGGGCTGTTGGACAATCTAGGTTACCTAGCGGACACTTGGACCATCTAGGTTAACTAACGGGCACTTGGACTATGTAGGTTCCCTAGTGGGCACTTGGACTATGTAGGTAACCTAGCGGGAACTTGGACTATCTAGGTTACCTAGCGGGCACTTGGACCATCTAGGTTAACTAACGGGCACTTGGACAATGTTGGTTTCTGAGCGGGCACTTGGACTATCTTAGTTCCCTAAAGGGCACTACGATTATGTAGGTTCCCTAGTGGGCACTTGGACTATGTAGGTTCACTAGCGGGCACTTGGATTATCTAGGTTACCTTGCTGGCACTTGGACTATCTAGGTTAACTAACGGGCACTTGGACTATCTAGGTTATCTAGCGGGCCCTTGTACTATGTAGGTTAATAGCGGGCCCTTGGACTATGTAAGTTAATTAGCGGGCACTTGGACGATCTAGGTTAACGAGCGGGCCTTGGACTATCTAGGTTACCTACCGGGCACTTGCACTATGTAGATTAAATAACGGACACTTGGACGATCTAGGATAATTAGCGAGCACTTGGACTATCTCGGTTAACTAGCGGGCACTTGAACTACCTATGTTACCTAGCGGGTACTTGGACAATGTAGGTTAACTAGCAGGCTGTTGGACTATCTAGGTTACCTAGCGGACACTTGGACAATCTGCGTTAACTAAAGGGCACTTGGACTATGTAGGTTCCCTAGTGGGCACTTGGATTATGTAGGTTCCCTAGAGGGCATATGGACTATGTAGGTTCCCTAGCGGGCACTTGGACTATCTTAGTTCCCTAAAGGGCACTTGGACTATGTAGATTACCTAGCGGACACGTGGACTATTTATGTTAGCTAATGGGCAGTTGGACTATCTAGGTTACCTAGCGGGCACTTGGACTATGTAGGTTACCTAGCGGGCACTTGGACTATCTAGGTTACGTTCGGACACTTGTACTATGTAGGTTAATTAGCGGAACTTGGACGATCTAGGTTAACTAGCGGGCACTTGGATTATCTAGGTTAACTAGCGGGGCCTTGGACTATGTAGGTTAACTAGCGGGCCCTTGGACTATGTAGGTTAACTAGCAGGCACTTGGACGATCTAGGTTAACTAGCGGGCACTTGGACTATCTAGGTTAACTAGCGGTCACTCGGACTATGTAGGTAACCTAGCGGGAACTTGCACTAATAGGTTACTTAGCGGGCACTTGGACTATCTAAGTTAACGAACGGGCACTTGGACTATCTAGGTTACCTACCGGGCACTTGTACTATATAGATTAAATAGCGGACACTTGGACGATCTAGGTTAATTAGCGAGCACTTGGACTATCTCGGTTAACTAGCGGGCACTTGGACTATGTAGGTTCCCTAGCGGGCATTTGGACTATATAGGTTACCTAGCAGGCACTTGAAATATTTAGGTTACCTAGCGGGGACTTGAACTACCTACGTTACCTAGCGGGTACTTGGACAATGTAGGTTAACTAGCGGGCTGTTGGACTATCTAGGTTACCTAGCGGACACTTGGACAATCTATGCTAACTAACGGGCACTTGGAATATGTAGGTTCCCTATCGGGCACTTGGACTATGTAGGTTCCTCAGCGGGCACTTGGACTATGTAGGTTCCCTATCAGGCACTTGGACTAAGTAGGTTAACTAGCGTTCACGTGGATGATCAATGTTAACTAGTGGGCACTTTGACTATCTAGGTTAACTAGCGGGCAATTGGACTATGTAGGTTAATTAGCGTGCACTTGTACAATGCAGGTTCCCTAGCGGGCACTTTGACTATGTAGGTTCCCTAGCGGGCACTGGGACTATATAGGTTCCCTACGGGCACTTGGACTATCTAGGTTCCCTAACGGGCACTTGGACTATGTAGGTTCCTCAGCGGGCACTTGGACTATGTGGGCTAACTAGGGGGCCCTTGGACGATCTAGGTTACCTAGTGGGTACTCGAACTATCTAGGTTAACTAGCGCGCACTTGCACTATCTAGGTTAACTAGCGGGCACTTGGACTATGTACGTTCCCTAGCGGGCACTTGGAATATCTATGTTAACTAGCGGGCACTTGGAATATGTAGGTTAACTAGTGGACACTTGCACTATGTAGGTTACCTAGCAGGCACTTGGACTATCTAGGTTAACTAGTGTGCACTTGGATTATGTAGGTTCCTTAGCGGGCACTTGGACTATCTAGGTTACGTAGCGGGCACTTGGTATATAGGTTAACTAGTGGGCACTTGGACTATGTAGGTTAACTAGAGGACACTTGAACTATCTAGGTTAACTTGTGGGCCCTTGGACTATGTAGGTTAACTAGCGGGCCCTTGGACTATCTCGGTTACCTAGCAGGCACTTGGACTATATAGGTTACCTAGCGGGCACTTGGACTACGTAGGTTACCTAGTGGGCACTTGGACTATCTAGGTTAACGAACGGGCACTTGGAATGTGCAGGTAACCTAGCGGGCACTTGGACTGTCTAGGTTACCTAGCGGGCACTTGGACTTCAAGGTTAACTACGGGCACTTGGACTATGTAGGTTGCTTAGCGGGCACTTGGACTATCTAGGTTAGGTAACGGGCACTTGGAGTATCTAGGTTATCTAGCAGGAACTTGGACAATGTAAGTTACCTAGCGGGCACTTTGACTATCTAGGTTACATAGCGGGCACTTGGACTATGTAGGTTAACTAGCGAGCACTTGGACTATGTAGGATCCCTATCGGACATTTGGACTACTTAGGCCACCTAGCGGGCACTTGGACTATCTAGGTTAACTAGCGGGCCCTTGTACTATGTAAGTTACCTAGCGGGCACTTCTACTATATAGGTTACCTAACGGGCACTTTGATTATCTAGGTTACATAGCGGGCACTTGGACTATGTAGGTTAAATTGCGAGCACTTGGACTCTAGGTTACCTAGCGGGCACTTGGACTATCTAGGTTACCTAGCGGGCCCTTTGACTATGTAGGTATCCTAGCGGGTACTTGGACTATCTAGGTTAACGAACGGGCACTTGGACTATGTAGGTTACCTAGCGGGCACTTGGACTATGTAGGTTACCTAGCGGGCATTTGGACTGTCTAGGTTACCTAGCGGGCACTTGGACTTCTAGGTCAATGAATGGGCTCTTGGACCATGTAGGTTGCCTAACGGGCACTTGGACTATCTAGGTTACCTAATGGGCACTTTGACTATCTAGGTTACATAGCGGGCACTTGGGCTATGTAGGTTAACTAGCGAGCACTTGAACTCTAGGTTACCTAGCGGGCACTTGGACTATCTAGGTTACCTAGCGGGCCCTTGTACTATGTAGGTTAATAGCGGGCCCTTGGACTATGTAAGTTAATTAGCGGGCACTTGGACTATCTAGGTTACCTACCGGGCACTTGTACTATGTAGATTAAATAACGGACACTTGGACGATCTAGGTTAATTAGAGAGCACTTGGACTATCTCGGTTAACTAGCGGGCACTTGAACTACCTACGTTACCTAGCGGGTACTTGGACAATGTAGATTAACTAGTGGGCTGTTGGACTATCTAGGTTACCTAGCGGACAGTTGGACAATCTACGTTAACTAAGGGGTACTTGTACTATTTAGGTTCCCTAGAGGTCACTAGGATTATGTAGGTTCCCTAGAGGGCATATGGACTATGTAGGTTAACTAGCGGACACTTGGACTATCTAGGTTAATTAGCGGGCACTTGTACAATGCAGGTCCCCTAGCGGCCACTTGGAATATGTAGGTTCCTCAGCGGGCACTTGGGCTATGTAGGTTCCCTATCGGGCATTGGACTATGTAGGTTAACTAGCGGGATCTTGGACAATCTAGGTTACCTAGCGGGCACTTGGACAATGTAATTTACCTAGCGGGCACTTTGACTATCTAGGTTACATAGCGGGCACTTGGACTATGTAGGTTAACTAGCGAGCACTTGGACTATGTAGGATCCCTATCGGACATTTGGACTACTTAGGCCACCTAGCGGGCACTTGGACTATCTAGGTTAACTAGCGGGCCCTTGTACTATGTAAGTTACCTAGCGGGCACTTTTACTATCTAGTTTACCTAACGGGCACTTTGACTATCTAAGTTACATAGTGGGCACTTGGACTATGTAGGTTAACTAGCGAGCACTTGGACTATCTAGGTCAACTAGCGGGCCCTTGTACTATGTAAGTTACCTAGCGGGCACTTCTACTATATAGGTTACCTAACGGGCACTTTGATTATCTAGGTTACATAGCGGGCACTTGGACTATGTAGGTTAAATTGCGAGCACTTGGACTCTAGGTTACCTAGCGGGCACTTGGACTATCTAGGTTACCTAGCGGGCCCTTTGACTATGTAGGTATCCTAGCGGGTACTTGGACTATCTAGGTTAACGAACGGGCACTTGGACTATGTAGGTTACCTAGCGGGCACTTGGACTATGTAGGTTACCTAGCGGGCATTTGGACTGTCTAGGTTACCTAGCGGGCACTTGGACTTCTAGGTCAATGAATGGGCTCTTGGACCATGTAGGTTGCCTAACGGGCACTTGGACTATCTAGGTTACCTAACGGGCACTTTGACTATCTAGGTTACATAGCGGGCACTTGGGCTATGTAGGTTAACTAGCGAGCACTTGAACTCTAGGTTACCTAGCGGGCACTTGGACTATCTAGGTTACCTAGCGGGCCCTTGGACTATGTAGATTTCCTAGCGGGCACTTTGACTACCTAGGTTAACGAACGGGCATTTGGACTATGTAGGTAACCTAGCGGGCACTTGGACTATGTAGGATCCCTATCGGACATTTGGACTACTTTGGTTACCTAGCTGGCACTTGGACTATCTAGGTTAACTAGCGGGCACTTGGACTATCTAGGTCAACTAGCGGGCCCTTGTACTATGTAGGTTAACTAGCGAGCACTTGGACTATCTAGGTTAACTAGCGGACCTTGGACTATGTAGGTTAACCAGCTGGCCCTTGGACTATGTATGTTAACTAGCGGGCACTTGGACGATCTAGGTTAACTAGAGGGCACTTGGACTATCTAGGTTACCTAGCGGGAACTTGGACAATCTTGGTTACCTAGCAGGCATTTGGACTATCTAGGTTACCTAATGGGCACTTTCACTATCTAGGTTACCTAGCGGGCCCTTGGACTATGTAGGTTACCTAGCGGGCACTTGGACTATCTAGGTTAACGAACGGGCACTTGGACAATGTAGGTAACCTAGCGGGCACTTGGACTGTCTAGGTTACCTAGCGGGCACTTGGATAATCTAGGTTAACGAACGGGCACTTGGACTATGTAGGTTCACTAGCGGGCACTTGTACTATCTAGGTTACCTAGCTGGCACTTGGACTATGTAGGTCAACTAGCGGGCCCTTGGACTATCTAGGTTAGCTAACGGGCACTTGGACTATGTATGTTCCAGAGCGGGCACTTGGATGATGTAGGTTGCCTACCGGACATTTAGACTATGTAGGTTTCCTTGATGCATTTGGACTCTGTAGGTTACCTAGCGGGCACTTGGACTATGTAGGTTCCCTAACGGGCACTTGGACTATGTAGGTTAACTAGCGGACACTTGGACTATCCAGGTTACCAAGCGGGCACTTGGACTATGTAAGTTACCCAATGGGCACTTGGACTATCTAGGTTAACGAACGGACACTTGGACTATGTAGGTTAGCTATCAGGCACTTGGACTATCTAGGTTACCTAGCGGACACTTGGATGATTTAGGTTTACTATCGGGCACTTGGACTATCTAGGTTAACTAACGGGCACTTGGACTATGTAGTTTCCCTAGAGGGCATTTGGATTATTTAGGTTACCTAGTGGGCACTTGGACAATGTAGGTTATCTAGCGGGCACTTGGACTACGTAGGTTAACTAGAAGGCACTTGGACTATCAAGGTTACCTAGCGGTCCCTTGGACTATGTAGGTTACCAGCGGGCACTTGGACTATCTAGGTTAACGAACGTGCACTTGGACAATGTATGTAACCTAGCGGGCACTTGGACTGTCTAGGTTACATAGCGGGCACTTGGACTATCTAGGTTAAGGAACGGGCACTTGGACTATGTAGGTTAACTAGCGGACACTTCGACTATCTTGGTTAGCTAACGGGTAATTGGACTATCTAGGTTAACTAACGGGCACTTGGACTATGTAGGTTGCCTAGCGAGCACTTGGACTATGTAGGTTCCCTAGCGGGCACTTGGACGATGTAGGTTCCCCATCGGGTACTTGGACTGTCTAGGTTGACTAGGGGGCAATTGGACTGTCTAGGTTACCTATTGGGCACTTGGACTATGTACATTCCCTAGCGGGCACTTGGGCTATCTACGATACCTAGCGGGCACTTGGACAATGTAAGTTAACGAACGGGCACTTGGACTATGTAGTTTACCTAGCAGGCACTTGGACTATGTAGGTTAACTAGCGGGCACTTGGACTATCTAAATTACCTACGGGCACTTGGACTATGTACGTTCCCTAGCGGGCACTTGGGCTATCTACGTTACCTAGCGGGCACTTGGACTATGTAGGTTAACGAACGGGCACTTAGACTATGTAGGTAACCTAGTGGTCACTTGGACTGTCTAGGTTACCTAGCGGGAACTTGGACTATGTAGGTTAACTAGCGGGCACTTGGACTATCTAGGTTAACTAGCGGGCCCTTGGTCTAAGTAGGTTAACTAGCAGGCCTTTGGACTATGTAAGTTAACTAGAGGGCACTTTGATGATCCTGGTTACCTAGCGGGCACTTGGACTATCTAGGTTAACTAGCGGGCACTTGGACTATGTATGTTCCAGAGCGGGCAATTGGACTATGTAGGTTCCCTAAAGGGCACTTGGACTATCTAGGTTACCTAGCGGGCACTTGGACTATGTAGGTTAACTAGGGGCAAATTGGACGATCTAGGTTAACTAGCGGACACTTGCACTATGTAGGTTACCTAGCGGGCACTTGTACTATCTAGGTTAACTAGCGGGCACTTTGACTATGTAGGTTAACTAGCGGACACTTGCACTACGTAGGTTACCTAGCGGGCACTTGGACTATGTAGGTTAACTAGCGGGCACTTGTACTCTCTATGTTACCTAGCGGGCACTTGAACAATGTACCTTCCCTAGCGGGCACTTGGACTATCTATGTTAACTAGCAGGCACTTGGACTATGTAGGTTACCTAGCAGACACTTGCACTATGTAGGTTACATAGCGGGCACTTGGACTATGTAGGTAAACTAGAGGACACTTGGACAATATAGGTTAACTAGCGGGCAATTGGACTATCAAAGCTAACAAGCGAGCCCTTGAACTATGTAGGTTAACTAGTGGGCCCTTGGACTATATAGGTTACCTAGATAGCACTTGGACTATATAGGTACCCTAGTGGACACTTGGACTATGCAGGTAACCTAGCGGGAACATGGACAATGTAGGTTACCTAGCAGGTACTTGGACTATCTAGGTTACCTAACGGGCACTTTGTCTATCTAGGTTACCTAGCGGGCCCTTGGACTATGTAGGTTACCTAGCGGGCACTTGACTATCTAGGTTAACGAACGGGCACATGGACTATGTAGGTAACCTAGCGGGCACTTGGACTATGTAGGTAACCTAGCGGGCACTAGGACAGTCTAGGTTACCTAGTGGGCACTTTAACTATCTAGGTTAACTAGCAGACCTTGGACTATGTAGGTTAACTAGTGGGCCCTTGGACTATGTAGGTTAACTAACGGGCACTTGGACTATCTAGGTTTCCTAGCAGGCACTTAGACTATGTACATACCCTAGCGCGCAATTGGACTATCTAGGTTTCCTAGCGGGCACTTGGACTATGTACGTACCCTAGTGGGCACTTGGACTATCTAGGTTAACTAACGGGCACTAGGACTATCTAGGTTAACTAGCGGGCACTTGGACTATCTAGGTTACCTAGAAGGCACTTGGATTATGAAGGATCCCTAGCGGGCACTTGGACTATCTAGGTTAACTAGCAGGCACTTGGACTATGTAGGTTAACTAGCGGACACTTGCACGATCTAGGTTAACTAGCGGGCCCTTGCACTATGTAGGTTAAGTAGCGGGCCCATTGATTATGTAGGTTTAATAGCAGTCACTTGGACTATCTAGGTTAACTTGTGGGCCCTTGCATTATGTAGGTTAACTAGCGGGCCCATGGATTATGTAGGTTTACTAGGGGGTACTTGGACTATCTAGGTTAACTAGCGGACACTTGGACTATGTAGTTTCCCTAGCGGGCATTTGGACTATTTTTGTTACCTAGCGGGCACTTGGACTATGTAGGTTACCTAGCGGGCACTTGGACTATCTAGGTTACCTAGAGGGCACTTTGACTATCTAGGTTAACTAACGGGCACTTGGACTATGTAGGGTAACTAGCGGGCACTTGGACTGTCTAGGTTACCTAGCGGGCACTTGGATTATCTAGGTTACCTAGCGGGCACTTGGACTATGTACGTTCCCTAGCGGGCACTTGGACTATGTAGGTTAACGAACGGGCACTTGGACAATGTAGGTTAACTAGCGGGCTCATTGATTATGTAGGTTTACTAGCAGGCACTTGGACTATCTAGGTTAATTAGTGGGCCCTTGCACTATGTAGGTTAACTAGCGGGTCCATGGATTATGTAGGTTTACTAGGGGGCACTTGGACTATCTAGGTTAACTAGCGGGCACTTGGACTATGTAGTTTCCCTAGCGGGCTTTGGACTATTTAGGTTACCTAGCGGGCTTTTGGACTATGTAGGATCCCTAGTGGGCACTTGAACTATGTAGGTTACCTAGCGGGCACTTAGACTATCTAGGTTAACTTAGGGGCACTAGGACTATCTAGGTTACCTAGCGGGCACTTGAAATATGTAGGTTACCTAGCAGGCACTTGGACTATCAAGGTTACCTAGTGGGCACTTGAACTATCTACGATACCTAGAGGGTAATTGGACAATGTCGGTTAACTAGCGGGCTGTTGGACAATCTAGGTTACCTAGCGGACACTTGGACCATCTAGGTTAACTAACGGGCACTTGGACTATGTAGGTTCCCTAGTGGGCACTTGGACTATGTAGGTAACCTAGCGGGAACTTGGACTATCTAGGTTACCTAGCGGGCACTTGGACCATCTAGGTTAACTAACGGGCACTTGGACAATGTTGGTTTCTGAGCGGGCACTTGGACTATCTTAGTTCCCTAAAGGGCACTACGATTATGTAGGTTCCCTAGTGGGCACTTGGACTATGTAGGTTCACTAGCGGGCACTTGGATTATCTAGGTTACCTTGCTGGCACTTGGACTATCTAGGTTAACTAACGGGCACTTGGACTATCTAGGTTATCTAGCGGGCCCTTGTACTATGTAGGTTAATAGCGGGCCCTTGGACTATGTAAGTTAATTAGCGGGCACTTGGACGATCTAGGTTAACGAGCGGGCCTTGGACTATCTAGGTTACCTACCGGGCACTTGCACTATGTAGATTAAATAACGGACACTTGGACGATCTAGGATAATTAGCGAGCACTTGGACTATCTCGGTTAACTAGCGGGCACTTGAACTACCTATGTTACCTAGCGGGTACTTGGACAATGTAGGTTAACTAGCAGGCTGTTGGACTATCTAGGTTACCTAGCGGACACTTGGACAATCTGCGTTAACTAAAGGGCACTTGGACTATGTAGGTTCCCTAGTGGGCACTTGGATTATGTAGGTTCCCTAGAGGGCATATGGACTATGTAGGTTCCCTAGCGGGCACTTGGACTATCTTAGTTCCCTAAAGGGCACTTGGACTATGTAGATTACCTAGCGGACACGTGGACTATTTATGTTAGCTAATGGGCAGTTGGACTATCTAGGTTACCTAGCGGGCACTTGGACTATGTAGGTTACCTAGCGGGCACTTGGACTATCTAGGTTACGTTCGGACACTTGTACTATGTAGGTTAATTAGCGGAACTTGGATGATCTAGGTTAACTAGCGGGCACTTGGATTATCTAGGTTAACTAGCGGGGCCTTGGACTATGTAGGTTAACTAGCGGGCCCTTGGACTATGTAGGTTAACTAGCAGGCACTTGGACGATCTAGGTTAACTAGTGGGCACTTGGACTATCTAGGTTAACTAGCGGTCACTCGGACTATGTAGGTAACCTAGCGGGAACTTGCACTAATAGGTTACTTAGCGGGCACTTGGACTATCTAAGTTAACGAACGGGCACTTGGACTATCTAGGTTACCTACCGGGCACTTGTACTATGTAGATTAAATAGCGGACACTTGGACGATCTAGGTTAATTAGCGAGCACTTGGACTATCTCGGTTAACTAGCGGGCATTTGGACTATGTAGGTTCCCTAGCGGGCATTTGGACTATATAGGTTACCTAGCAGGCACTTGAAATATTTAGGTTACCTAGCGGGGACTTGAACTACCTACGTTACCTAGCGGGTACTTGGACAATGTAGGTTAACTAGCGGGCTGTTGGACTATCTAGGTTACCTAGCGGACACTTGGACAATCTATGTTAACTAACGGGCACTTGGACTATGTAGGTTCCCTAGTGGGCACTTGGATTATGTAGGTTCCCTAGAGGGCATATGGACTATGTTGGTTCCCTAGCGGGCACTTGGACTATCTTAGTTCCCTAAAGGGCACTTGGACTATCTAGGTTAACTAGCGGTCACTCGGACTATGTAGGAAACCTAGGGGGAACTTGGACTATCTAGGTTACCGCGGGCACTTGGACTATCTAGGTTACCTAGCGGGCACTTGGACAATGTACGTTCCCTAGCGGGCACTTGGACTATCTAGGTTAACTTATGAGCACTTGGACTATCTAGGTTAAATTGCGGGCACTTGGACTATGTGTGTTTACTAGCGGGCACTTGTACTTTCTAGGTTACCTAGAGGGCTTTTGGACTTTGTACGTTCCCTAGCGGGCACTTGGGCTATCTACGTTACCTAGCGGGAACTTGGACTATGTAGGTTAACTAGGGGACACTTGGACTATCTAGGTTAATAAAGGGTACTTGGAATGTCTCGGTTACCTAGCGGGCACATGGACTATATAGGTTACCTAGCGGGCACTTGGACTGTCTTGGATACCTAGCGGGCACTTGGACTATCTAGGTTAACGAATGTGCACTTGGAATATGTAGGTTACCTAGCGGGCACTTGGACTATCTAGGTTACCTAACGGGCACTTGGACTATGTAGGTTCCTAGCGGGCACTTGGACTATGGAGGTTAACTAGCGGGCCCTTGAACTATGTAAGTTAATTAGCGGGCACTTGGACGATCTAGGTTAACTAGCGGACACTTGGACTATCTTAGTTCCCTAAGGGGCACTTGGACTATCTAGGTTAACTAGCGGTCACTCGGACTATGTAGGTAACCTAGGGGGAACTTGGACTATCTAGGTTACCTAGCGGGCACTTGGACTATCTAGGTTACCTAGCGGGCACTTGGACAATGTACGTTCCCTAGCGGGCACTTGGACTATATAGGTTCCCGAGCGGGCACTTGGACTATCTTAGTTCCCTAAAGGGCACTTTGATTATGTAGGTTCCCTAGCAGGCACTTGGACTATGTAGGTTCCATAGCGGGCACATGGACTATGCAGTTTCCCTATCAGGCACTTGGACTTCGTAGGTTAACTAGCGGGCACTTGGACTATGTAGGTTACCTAGCGAGCACTTGGACTATCTAGTTTAACTAACGGGCACTTGGACTATCTAGGTTATCTAGCGGGCCCTTGTACTATGTAGGTTAATAGCGGGCCCTTGGACTATGTAAGTTAATTAGCGGGCACTTGGACTATCTAGGTTACCTACCGGGCACTTGTACTATGTAGATTAAATAACGGACACTTGGACGATCTAGGTTAATTAGAGAGCACTTGGACTATCTCGGTTAACTAGCGGGCACTTGAACTACCTACGTTACCTAGCGGGTACTTGGACAATGTAGATTAACTAGCGGGCTGTTGGACTATCTAGGTTACCTAGCGGACACTTGGACAATCTACGTTAACTAAGGGGTACTTGTACTATGTAGGTTCCCTAGAGGGCACTTGGATTATGTAGGTTCCCTAGAGGGCATATGGACTATGTAGGTTAACTAGCGGACACTTGGACTATCTAGGTTAATTAGCGGGCACTTGTACAATGCAGGTTCCCTAGCGGCCACTTGGAATATGTAGGTTCCTCAGCGGGCACTTGGACTATGTAGGTTCCCTATCGGGCATTGGACTATGTAGGTTAACTAGCGGGATCTTGGACAATCTAGGTTACCTAGCGGGCACTTGGACAATGTAAGTTACCTAGCGGGCACTTTGACTATCTAGGTTACATAGCGGGCATTTGGACTATGTAGGTTAACTAGCGAGCACTTGGACTATGTAGGATCCCTATCGGACATTTGGACTACTTAGGCCACCTAGCGGGCACTTGGACTATATAGGTTAACTAGCGGTCCCTTGTACTATGTAAGTTACCTAGCGGGCACTTCTACTATCTAGTTTACCTAACGGGCACTTTGACTATCTAGGTTACATAGCGGGCACTTGGACTATGTAGGTTAACTAGCGAGCACTTGGACTATCTAGGTCAACTAGCGGGCCCTTGTACTATGTAAGTTACCTAGCGGGCACTTCTACTATCTAGGTTACCTAACGGACACTTTGATTATCTAGGTTACATAGCGGGCACTTGGACTATTTAGGTTAACTTGCGAGCACTTGGACTCTAGGTTACCTAGCGGGCACTTGGACTATCTAGGTTACCTAGCGGGCCCTTTGACTATGTAGGTATCCTAGCGGGTACTTGGATTATCTAGGTTAACGAACGGGCACTTGGACTATGTAGGTAACCTAGCGGGCACTTGGACAGTCTAGGTTACCTAGCGTGCACTTGGACTATCTAGGTTAACGAACGGGAACCTGGACTATATAGGTTACCTAGCGGGCACTTGGACTATGTAGGATCCCTATCGGACATTTGGACTACTTAGGCCACCTAGCGGGCACTTGGACGATCTAGGTTAACTAGCGGGCACTTGGACGATGCAGTTTCCCTAGCGGGCACTTGGACAACTAAGTTCCCTAACGGGCACTTGGACTATGTAGGTTCCCTATTGGGCACTTGGACTATGTTGGTTACCTAGCGGGCACTGGGACTCTGAACATACCCTAGCGGGCACTTGGAGTAGCTACGTTAACTAGCGGGTACTTGGACTATGTACGTTCCCTAGTGGGCACTTGGACTATCTAGGTTAACTAACGGGCTGTTGTACTATCTAGGTTACCTAGCGGGCACTTGGACTATGTAGGTTACCTAGCGGGCTCTTGGACTATCTAGGTTACCTAACGGACACTTGGACTATGCAGGATACCTAGTGGGCACTTGGACTGTCTAGGTTACCTAGCGGGCACTTGGACTATGTAGTTTAACTAGCGGGCACTTGGACTATCTAGGTTACCTAACGGGCATTTGGACTATGTAGATTCCCTAGCAGGCACTTGGACTACGTAGGTTCCCTAGCGGGGACTTGGACTCTCTATGTTCCCTAGCGGGCACTTGGATTATGTATGTTCCCTAAGGACACTTGAACTATGTAAGTTAACTACCGGGCACTTGGACTATGTAGGTTAACTAGCGGGCCCTTGTACTATCTCGGTTACCTAGCGGGCACTTGGACTGTGTTGGTTAACTACCGGGCACTTGCACTATCTAGGTTACCGAACGGGCATTTTGACTATGTAGGTAACCTAGCGGGCACTTGGACAGTCTAGGTTACCTAGCGGGCACTTGGACTTCTAGGTTAACGAACGGGCACTTGGACTATGTAAGTTCCCTAGCGGGCACTTGGACTATGTGGGTTTCCTGGCGGGCATTTGGACTATCTAGGTTACCTACCGGGCACTTGGACTCTGTAGGTTCCCTATCGGGCATTGGACTATATAGGTTAACTAGAGGGCATTGGGACTATGTAGGTTACCTAGCGGGCACTTGGATTTTGTAGGTTCCCTATCGGGCACTTGGACTATGTAGGTTAACTAAAGAGCATTTGGACTATGTAGGTTACCTAGCGGGCACTTGGACTATGTAGGTTCCCTATCGGGCACTTGGAGAATGTAGGTTAACTAGTGGGCCCTTGGACTATGTAGGTTACCTAGCGGGCACTTGGACGATCTAGGTTAACTAGCGGGTACTTGGACTATGTAGGTTAACTAGCGGGCCCTTGGACTATGTAGATTAACTAGCGGCACTTGGACTATCTACGTTAACTAGCGGGCCCTTGGACTATGTAGATTCCCTAGCGGGCACTTGGACTATGTATGTTCCAGAGCGGGCACTTGGACTATGTAGGTTCCAGAGCGGGCACTTGGACTATCTAGGTTCCCTAGCGGGCACTTGTACTATGTAGGTTAACTAGCGGCACTTGGACTATCTACGTTAACTAGCGGGGCCCTTGGACTATGTAGATTCCCTAGCGGGCACTTGGACTATGTAGGTTCCCTAGCGGGCACTTTGACTCTGTATGCTCCCTAGCGGGCACTTGGACTATGTATGTTCCCTACGGACACTTGAACTATGTAAGTTAACTACCGGGCACTTGGACTATGTAGGTTAACTAGCGGGCCCTAGGACTATCTAGGTTACCTAGCGGGCACTTGGACTATGTAGGTTAACTACTGGGCACTTGCACTATCTAGGTTACCGAACGGGCATTTGGACTATGTAGGTAACCTAGCGGGCACTTGGACAGTCTAGGTTACCTAGCGGGCACTTGGACAGTCTAGGTTACCTAGCGGGCACTTGGACTATCTAGGTTAACGAAAGGGCACTTGGACTATGTAGGTTACCTATCGGGCACTTGGATTATCTAGGTTAGCTAACAGGAACTTGGAATATCTAGGTTACCTAGCGGGCACTTGGACTATGTAGGTTACTTTGCGGGCACTTGTACTATCTAGGTTACCTAACTGTAACTTGGACTATGTAGGTTAACTAGCGGACACTTGGACGATCTAGGTTAACTATCGGGCACTTGGAATATCTAGGTTAACTAGTGGGCCCTTGGACTATGTAGGTTAACTAGCGGGCACTTGGACTATCTAGGTTAACTAGCGGGTTCTTGGACTATGTAGGTTAACTAGCAGGCACTTGGACTATCTAGGTTAACTAGCAGACCGTGGACTATGTAGGTTAACTAGCGGGCACTTGGACTATCTAGGTCAATTAGCGGGCACTTGGACTATCTAGGTTAACTAGAGGGTACTTGCACAATGCAGGTTCCCTAGTGGGCACTTTGACTATGTAAGTTCCCTAGCAGGCACTTGGACTATATAGGTTCCCTACGGGCACTTGGACTATCTAGGTACCCTAACGGGCACTTGGAATATGTAGGTTCCCTATCGGGCACTTGGACTATGTAGGTTCCTCAGCGGGCACTTGGACTATGTAGGTTCCCTATCAGGCACTTGGACTAAGTAGGTTAACTAGCATTCACGTGGATGATCAATGTTAACTAGTGGGCACTTTGACTATCTAGGTTAACTAGCGGGCAATTGGACTATGTAGGTTAATTAGCGTGCACTTGTACAATGCAGGTTCCCTAGCGGGCACTTTGACTATGTAGGTTCCCTAGCGGGCACTGGGACTATATAGGTTCCCTACGGGCACTTGGACTATCTAGGTTCCCTAACGGGCACTTGGACTATGTAGGTTCCTCAGCGGGCACTTGGACTATGTGGGCTAACTAGGGGGCCCTTGGACGATCTAGGTTACCTAGTGGGTACTCGAACTATCTAGGTTAACTAGCGCGCACTTGCACTATCTAGGTTAACTAGCGGGCACTTGGACTATGTACGTTCCCTAGCGGGCACTTGGAATATCTATGTTAACTAGCGGGCACTTGGAATATGTAGGTTAACTAGTGGACACTTGCACTATGTAGGTTACCTAGCAGGCACTTGGACTATCTAGGTTAACTAGTGTGCACTTGGATTATGTAGGTTCCTTAGCGGGCACTTGGACTATCTAGGTTACGTAGCGGGCACTTGGTATATAGGTTAACTAGTGGGCACTTGGACTATGTAGGTTAACTAGAGGACACTTGAACTATCTAGGTTAACTTGTGGGCCCTTGGACTATGTAGGTTAACTAGCGGGCCCTTGGACTATCTCGGTTACCTAGCGGGCACTTGGACTATATAGGTTACCTAGCGGGCACTTGGACTATGTAGGTTACCTAGTGGGCACTTGGACTATCTAGGTTAACGAACGGGCACTTGGAATGTGCAGGTAACCTAGCGGGCACTTGGACTGTCTAGGTTACCTAGCGGGCACTTGGACTTCAAGGTTAACGACGGGCACTTGGACTATGTAGGTTGCTTAGCGGGCACTTGGACTATCTAGGTTAGGTAACGGGCACTTGGAGTATCTAGGTTATCTAGCAGGAACTTGGACAATGTAAGTTACCTAGCGGGCACTTTGACTATCTAGGTTACATAGCGGGCACTTGGACTATGTAGGTTAACTAGCGAGCACTTGGACTATGTAGGATCCCTATCGGACATTTGGACTACTTAGGCCACCTAGCGGGCACTTGGACTATCTAGGTTAACTAGCGGGCCCTTGTACTATGTAAGTTACCTAGCGGGCACTTTTACTATCTCGTTTACCTAACGGGCACTTTGACTATCTAGGTTACATAGCGGGCACATGGACTATGTAGGTTAACTAGCGAGCACTTGGACTATCTAGGTCAACTAGCGGGCCCTTGTACTATGTAAGTTACCTAGCGGGCACTTCTACTATATAGGTTACCTAACGGGCACTTTGATTATCTAGGTTACATAGCGGGCACTGGACTATGTAGGTTAAATTGCGAGCACTTGGACTCTAGGTTACCTAGCGGGCACTTGGATTATCTAGGTTACCTAGCGGGCCCTTTGACTATGTAGGTATCCTAGCGGGTACTTGGACTATCTAGGTTAACGAACGGGCACTTGGACTATGTAGGTTACCTAGCGGGCACTTGGACTATGTAGGTTACCTAGCGGGCATTTGGACTGTCTAGGTTACCTAGCGGGCACTTGGACTTCTAGGTCAATGAATGGGCTCTTGGACCATGTAGGTTGCCTAACGGGCACTTGGACTATCTAGGTTACCTAACGGGCACTTTGACTATCTAGGTTACATAGCGGCACTTGGGCTATGTAGGTTAACTAGCGAGCACTTGAACTCTAGGTTACCTAGCGGGCACTTGGACTATCTAGGTTACCTAGCGGGCCCTTGGACTATGTAGGTTTCCTAGCGGGCACTTTGACTACCTAGGTTAACGAACGGGCATTTGGACTATGTAGGTAACCTAGCGGGCACTTGGACTATGTAGGATCCCTATCGGACATTTGGACTACTTTGGTTACCTAGCTGGCACTTGGACTATCTAGGTTAACTAGCGGGCACTTGGACTATCTAGGTCAACTAGCGGGCCCTTGTACTATGTAGGTTAACTAGCGAGCACTTGGACTATCTAGGTTAACTAGCGGACCTTGGACTATGTAGGTTAACCAGCTGGCCCTTGGACTATGTATGTTAACTAGCGGGCACTTGGACGATCTAGGTTAACTAGAGGGCACTTGGACTATCTAGGTTACCAGCGGGAACTTGGACAATCTTGGTTACCTAGCAGGCACTTGGACTATCTAGGTTACCTAACGGGCACTTTCACTATCTAGGTTACCTAGCGGGCCCTTGGACTATGTAGGTTACCTAGCGGGCACTTGGACTATCTAGGTTAACGAACGGGCACTTGGACAATGTAGGTAACCTAGCGGGCACTTGGACTGTCTAGGTTACCTAGCGGGCACTTGGATAATCTAGGTTAACGAACGGGCACTTGGACTATGTAGGTTCACTAGCGGGCACTTGTACTATCTAGGTTACCTAGCTGGCACTTGGACTATGTAGGTCAACTAGCGGGCCCTTGGACTATCTAGGTTAGCTAACGGGCACTTGGACTATGTATGTTCCAGAGCGGGCACTTGGATGATGTAGGTTGCCTACCGGACATTTAGACTATGTAGGTTTCCTTGATGCATTTGGACTCTGTAGGTTACCTAGCGGGCACTTGGACTATGTAGGTTCCCTAACGGGCACTTGGACTATGTAGGTTAACTAGCGGACACTTGGACTATCCAGGTTACCAAGCGGGCACTTGGACTATGTAAGTTACCCAATGGGCACTTGGACTATCTAGGTTAACGAACGGACACTTGGACTATGTAGGTTAGCTATCAGGCACTTGGACTATCTAGGTTACCTAGCGGACACTTGGACGATTTAGGTTTACTATCGGGCACTTGGACTATCTAGGTTAACTAACGGGCACTTGGACTATGTAGTTTCCCTAGAGGGCATTTGGATTATTTAGGTTACCTAGTGGGCACTTGGACAATGTAGGTTATCTAGCGGGCACTTGGACTATGTAGGTTAACTAGAAGGCACTTGGACTATCAAGGTTACCTAGCGGGCCCTTGGACTATGTAGGTTACCAGCGGGCACTTGGACTATCTAGGTTAACGAACGTGCACTTGGACAATGTATGTAACCTAGCGGGCACTTGGACTGTCTAGGTTAACGAACGGGCACTTGGACTATGTAGGTTAACTAGCGGACACTTCGACTATCTAGGTTAGCTAACGGGCAATTGGACTATCTAGGTTAACTAACGGGCACTTGGACTATGTAGGTTGCCTAGCGAGCACTTGGACTATGTAGGTTCCCTAGCGGGCACTTGGACGATGTAGGTTCCCCATCGGGTACTTGGACTGTCTAGGTTGACTAGGGGGCAATTGGACTGTCTAGGTTACCTATTGGGCACTTGGACTATGTACATTCCCTAGCGGGCACTTGGGCTATCTACGATACCTAGCGGGCACTTGGACAATGTAAGTTAACGAACGGGCACTTGGACTATGTAGTTTACCTAGCAGGCACTTGGACTATGTAGGTTAACTAGCGGGCACTTGGACTATCTAAATTACCTACGGGCACTTGGACTATGTACGTTCCCTAGCGGGCACTTGGGCTATCTACGTTACCTAGCGGGCACTTGGACTATGTAGGTTAACGAACGGGCACTTAGACTATGTAGGTAACCTAGTGGTCACTTGGACTGTCTAGGTTACCTAGCGGGAACTTGGACTATGCAGGTTAACTAGCGGGCACTTGGACTATCTAGGTTAACTAGCGGGCCCTTGGTCTAAGTAGGTTAACTAGCAGGCCTTTGGACTATGTAAGTTAACTAGAGGGCACTTTGATGATCCTGGTTACCTAGCGGGCACTTGGACTATGTATGTTCCAGAGCGGGCAATTGGACTATGTAGGTTCCCTAAAGGGCACTTGGACTATCTAGGTTACCTAGCGGGCACTTGGACTATGTAGGTTAACTAGGGGCAAATTGGACGATCTAGGTTAACTAGCGGACACTTGCACTATGTAGGTTACCTAGCGGGCACTTGTACTATCTAGGTTAACTAGCGGGCACTTTGACTATGTAGGTTAACTAGCGGACACTTGCACTACGTAGGTTACCTAGCGGGCACTTGGACTATGTAGGTTAACTAGCGGGCACTTGTACTCTCTATGTTACCTAGCGGGCACTTGAACAATGTACCTTCCCTAGCGGGCACTTGGACTATCTATGTTAACTAGCAGGCACTTGGACTATGTAGGTTACCTAGCAGACACTTGCACTATGTAGGTTACATAGCGGGCACTTGGACTATGTAGGTAAACTAGAGGACACTTGGACAATATAGGTTAACTAGCGGGCAATTGGACTATCAAAGCTAACAAGCGAGCCCTTGAACTATGTAGGTTAACTAGTGGGCCCTTGGACTATATAGGTTACCTAGATAGCACTTGGACTATATAGGTACCCTAGTGGACACTTGGACTATGCAGGTAACCTAGCGGGAACATGGACAATGTAGGTTACCTAGCAGGTACTTGGACTATCTAGGTTACCTAACGGGCACTTTGTCTATCTAGGTTACCTAGCGGGCCCTTGGACTATGTAGGTTACCTAGCGGGCACTTGACTATCTAGGTTAACGAACGGGCACATGGACTATGTAGGTAACCTAGCGGGCACTTGGACTATGTAGGTAACCTAGCGGGCACTAGGACAGTCTAGGTTACCTAGTGGGCACTTTAACTATCTAGGTTAACTAGCAGACCTTGGACTATGTAGGTTAACTAGTGGGCCCTTGGACTATGTAGGTTAACTAACGGGCACTTGGACTATCTAGGTTTCCTAGCAGGCACTTAGACTATGTACATACCCTAGCGCGCAATTGGACTATCTAGGTTTCCTAGCGGGCACTTGGACTATGTACGTACCCTAGTGGGCACTTGGACTATCTAGGTTAACTAACGGGCACTAGGACTATCTAGGTTAACTAGCGGGCACTTGGACTATCTAGGTTACCTAGAAGGCACTTGGATTATGAAGGATCCCTAGCGGGCACTTGGACTATCTAGGTTAACTAGCAGGCACTTGGACTATGTAGGTTAACTAGCGGACACTTGCACGATCTAGGTTAACTAGCGGGCCCTTGCACTATGTAGGTTAAGTAGCGGGCCCATTGATTATGTAGGTTTAATAGCAGTCACTTGGACTATCTAGGTTAACTTGTGGGCCCTTGCACTATGTAGGTTAACTAGCGGGCCCATGGATTATGTAGGTTTACTAGGGGGTACTTGGACTATCTAGGTTAACTAGCGGACACTTGGACTATGTAGTTTCCCTAGCGGGCATTTGGACTATTTTTGTTACCTAGCGGGCACTTGGACTATGTAGGTTACCTAGCGGGCACTTGGACTATCTAGGTTACCTAGAGGGCACTTTGACTATCTAGGTTAACTAACGGGCACTTGGACTATGTAGGGTAACTAGCGGGCACTTGGACTGTCTAGGTTACCTAGCGGGCACTTGGATTATCTAGGTTACCTAGCGGGCACTTGGACTATGTACGTTCCCTAGCGGGCACTTGGACTATGTAGGTTAACGAACGGGCACTTGGACAATGTAGGTTAACTAGCGGGCTCATTGATTATGTAGGTTTACTAGCAGGCACTTGGACTATCTAGGTTAATTAGTGGGCCCTTGCACTATGTAGGTTAACTAGCGGGTCCATGGATTATGTAGGTTTACTAGGGGGCACTTGGACTATCTAGGTTAACTAGCGGGCACTTGGACTATGTAGTTTCCCTAGCGGGCTTTGGACTATTTAGGTTACCTAGCGGGCTTTTGGACTATGTAGGATCCCTAGTGGGCACTTGAACTATGTAGGTTACCTAGCGGGCACTTGAAATATGTAGGTTACCTAGCAGGCACTTGGACTATCAAGGTTACCTAGTGGGCACTTGAACTATCTACGATACCTAGAGGGTAATTGGACAATGTCGGTTAACTAGCGGGCTGTTGGACAATCTAGGTTACCTAGCGGACACTTGGACCATCTAGGTTAACTAACGGGCACTTGGACTATGTAGGTTCCCTAGTGGGCACTTGGACTATGTAGGTAACCTAGCGGGAACTTGGACTATCTAGGTTACCTAGCGGGCACTTGGACCATCTAGGTTAACTAACGGGCACTTGGACAATGTTGGTTTCTGAGCGGGCACTTGGACTATCTTAGTTCCCTAAAGGGCACTACGATTATGTAGGTTCCCTAGTGGGCACTTGGACTATGTAGGTTCACTAGCGGGCACTTGGATTATCTAGGTTACCTTGCTGGCACTTGGACTATCTAGGTTAACTAACGGGCACTTGGACTATCTAGGTTATCTAGCGGGCCCTTGTACTATGTAGGTTAATAGCGGGCCCTTGGACTATGTAAGTTAATTAGCGGGCACTTGGACGATCTAGGTTAACGAGCGGGCCTTGGACTATCTAGGTTACCTACCGGGCACTTGCACTATGTAGATTAAATAACGGACACTTGGACGATCTAGGATAATTAGCGAGCACTTGGACTATCTCGGTTAACTAGCGGGCACTTGAACTACCTATGTTACCCAGCGGGTACTTGGACAATGTAGGTTAACTAGCAGGCTGTTGGACTATCTAGGTTACCTAGCGGACACTTGGACAATCTGCGTTAACTAAAGGGCACTTGGACTATGTAGGTTCCCTAGTGGGCACTTGGATTATGTAGGTTCCCTAGAGGGCATATGGACTATGTAGGTTCCCTAGCGGGCACTTGGACTATCTTAGTTCCCTAAAGGGCACTTGGACTATGTAGATTACCTAGCGGACACGTGGACTATTTATGTTAGCTAATGGGCAGTTGGACTATCTAGGTTACCTAGCGGGCACTTGGACTATGTAGGTTACCTAGCGGGCACTTGGACTATCTAGGTTACGTTCGGACACTTGTACTATGTAGGTTAATTAGCGGAACTTGGACGATCTAGGTTAACTAGCGGGCACTTGGATTATCTAGGTTAACTAGCGGGGCCTTGGACTATGTAGGTTAACTAGCGGGCCCTTGGACTATGTAGGTTAACTAGCAGGCACTTGGACGATCTAGGTTAACTAGCGGGCACTTGGACTATCTAGGTTAACTAGCGGTCACTCGGACTATGTAGGTAACCTAGCGGGAACTTGCACTAATAGGTTACTTAGCGGGCACTTGGACTATCTAAGTTAACGAACGGGCACTTGGACTATCTAGGTTACCTACCGGGCACTTGTACTATGTAGATTAAATAGCGGACACTTGGACGATCTAG
This sequence comes from Tenrec ecaudatus, assembly GCF_050624435.1. Classification (NCBI taxonomy): domain Eukaryota; kingdom Metazoa; phylum Chordata; class Mammalia; order Afrosoricida; family Tenrecidae; genus Tenrec; species Tenrec ecaudatus. Next base: position 28,269 of record NW_027459665.1, read on the forward strand.
GTTAATTAGCGAGCACTTGGACTATCTCGGTTAACTAGCGGGCACTTGGACTATGTAGGTTCCCTAGCGGGCATTTGGACTATATAGGTTACCTAGCAGGCACTTGAAATATTTAGGTTACCTAGCGGGGACTTGAACTACCTACATTACCTAGCGGGTACTTGGACAATGTAGGTTAACTAGCGGGCTGTTGGACTATCTAGGTTACCTAGCGGACACTTGGACAATCTATGTTAACTAACGGGCACTTGGACTATGTAGGTTCCCTAGTGGGCACTTGGATTATGTAGGTTCCCTAGAGGGCATATGGACTATGTTGGTTCCCTAGCGGGCACTTGGACTATCTTAGTTCCCTAAAGGGCACTTGGACTATCTAGGTTAACTAGCGGTCACTCGGACTATGTAGGAAACCTAGGGGGAACTTGGACTATCTAGGTTACCGCGGGCACTTGGACTATCTAGGTTACCTAGCGGGCACTTGGACAATGTACGTTCCCTAGCGGGCACTTGGACTATCTAGGTTAACTTATGAGCACTTGGACTATCTAGGTTAAATTGCGGGCACTTGGACTATGTGTGTTTACTAGCGGGCACTTGTACTTTCTAGGTTACCTAGAGGGCTTTTGGACTTTGTAGGTTCCCTAGCGGGCACTTGGGCTATCTACGTTACCTAGCGGGAACTTGGACTATGTAGGTTAACTAGGGGACACTTGGACTATCTAGGTTAATAAAGGGTACTTGGAATGTCTCGGTTACCTAGCGGGCACATGGACTATATAGGTTACCTAGCGGGCACTTGGACTGTCTTGGATACCTAGCGGGCACTTGGACTATCTAGGTTAACGAATGTGCACTTGGAATATGTAGGTTACCTAGCGGGCACTTGGACTATCTAGGTTACCTAACGGGCACTTGGACTATGTAGGTTCCTAGCGGGCACTTGGACTATGGAGGTTAACTAGCGGGCCCTTGAACTATGTAAGTTAATTAGCGGGCACTTGGACGATCTAGGTTAACTAGCGGGCACTTGGACTATCTTAGTTCCCTAAGGGGCACTTGGACTATCTAGGTTAACTAGCGGTCACTCGGACTATGTAGGTAACCTAGGGGGAACTTGGACTATCTAGGTTACCTAGCGGGCACTTGGACTATCTAGGTTACCTAGCGGGCACTTGGACAATGTACGTTCCCTAGCGGGCACTTGGACAATGTACGTTCCCTAGCGGTCACTTGGACTATATAGGTTCCCGAGCGGGCACTTGGACTATCTTAGTTCCCTAAAGGGCACTTTGATTATGTAGGTTCCCTAGCAGGCACTTGGACTATGTAGGTTCCATAGCGGGCACATGGACTATGTAGTTTCCCTATCAGGCACTTGGACTTCGTAGGTTAACTAGCGGGCACTTGGACTATGTAGGTTACCTAGCGAGCACTTGGACTATCTAGTTTAACTAACGGGCACTTGGACTATCTAGGTTATCTAGCGGGCCCTTGTACTATGTAGGTTAATAGCGGGCCCTTGGACTATGTAAGTTAATTAGCGGGCACTTGGACTATCTAGGTTACCTACCGGGCACTTGTACTATGTAGATTAAATAACGAACACTTGGACGATCTAGGTTAATTAGAGAGCACTTGGACTATCTCGGTTAACTAGCGGGCACTTGAACTACCTACGTTACCTAGCGGGTACTTGGACAATGTAGATTAACTAGCGGGCTGTTGGACTATCTAGGTTACCTAGCGGACACTTGGACAATCTACGTTAACTAAGGGGTACTTGTACTATGTAGGTTCCCTAGAGGTCACTTGGATTATGTAGGTTCCCTAGAGGGCATATGGACTATGTAGGTTAACTAGCGGACACTTGGACTATCTAGGTTAATTAGCGGGCACTTGTACAATGCAGGTTCCCTAGCGGCCACTTGGAATATGTAGGTTCCTCAGCGGGCACTTGGACTATGTAGGTTCCCTATCGGGCATTGGACTATGTAGGTTAACTAGCGGGATCTTGGACAATCTAGGTTACCTAGCGGGCACTTGGACAATGTAAGTTACCTAGCGGGCACTTTGACTATCTAGGTTACATAGCGGGCATTTGGACTATGTAGGTTAACTAGCGAGCACTTGGACTATGTAGGATCCCTATCGGACATTTGGACTACTTAGGCCACCTAGCGGGCACTTGGACTATATAGGTTAACTAGCGGTCCCTTGTACTATGTAAGTTACCTAGCGGGCACTTCTACTATCTAGTTTACCTAACGGGCACTTTGACTATCTAGGTTACACAGCGGGCACTTGGACTATGTAGGTTAACTAGCGAGCACTTGGACTATCTAGGTCAACTAGCGGGCCCTTGTACTATGTAAGTTACCTAGCGGGCACTTCTACTATCTAGGTTACCTAACGGACACTTTGATTATCTAGGTTACATAGCGGGCACTTGGACTATTTAGGTTAACTTGCGAGCACTTGGACTCTAGGTTACCTAGCGGGCACTTGGACTATCTAGGTTACCTAGCGGGCCCTTTGACTATGTAGGTATCCTAGCGGGTACTTGGATTATCTAGGTTAACGAACGGGCACTTGGACTATGTAGGTAACCTAGCGGGCACTTGGACAGTCTAGGTTACCTAGCGTGCACTTGGACTATCTAGGTTAACGAACGGGAACCTGGACTATATAGGTTACCTAGCGGGCACTTGGACTATGTAGGATCCCTATCGGACATTTGGACTACTTAGGCCACCTAGCGGGCACTTGGACGATCTAGGTTAACTAGCGGGCACTTGGACGATGCAGGTTCCCTAGCGGGCACTTGGACAACTAAGTTCCCTAACGGGCACTTGGACTATGTAGGTTCCCTATTGGGCACTTGGACTATGTTGGTTACCTAGCGGGCACTGGGACTCTGAACATACCCTAGCGGGCACTTGGAGTAGCTACGTTAACTAGCGGGTACTTGGACTATGTACGTTCCCTAGTGGGCACTTGGACTATCTAGGTTAACTAACGGGCTGTTGTACTATCTAGGTTACCTAGCGGGCACTTGGACTATGTAGGTTACCTAGCGGGCACTTGGACTATCTAGGTTACCTAACGGACACTTGGACTATGCAGGATACCTAGTGGGCACTTGGACTGTCTACGTTACCTAGCGGGCACTTGGACTATGTAGTTAACTAGCGGGCACTTGGATTATCTAGGTTACCTAACGGGCATTTGGACTATGTAGATTCCCTAGCAGGCACTTAGACTACGTAGGTTCCCTAGCGGGCACTTGGACTCTCTATGTTCCCTAGCGGGCACTTGGATTATGTATGTTCCCTAAGGACACTTGAACTATGTAAGTTAACTACCGGGCACTTGGACTATGTAGGTTAACTAGCGGGCCCTTGTACTATCTCGGTTACCTAGCGGGCACTTGGACTGTGTTGGTTAACTACCGGGCACTTGCACTATCTAGGTTACCGAACGGGCATTTTGACTATGTAGGTAACCTAGCGGGCACTTGGACAGTCTAGGTTACCTAGCGGGCACTTGGACTTCTAGGTTAACGAACGGGCACTTGGACTATGTAAGTTCCCTAGCGGGCACTTGGACTATGTGGGTTTCCTGGCGGGCATTTGGACTATCTAGGTTACCTACCGGGCACTTGGACTCTGTAGGTTCCCTATCGGGCATTGGACTATATAGGTTAACTAGAGGGCATTGGGACTATGTAGGTTACCTAGCGGGCACTTGGATTTTGTAGGTTCCCTATCGGGCACTTGGACTATGTAGGTTAACTAAAGAGCATTTGGACTATGTAGGTTACCTAGCGGGCACTTGGACTATGTAGGTTCCCTATCGGGCACTTGGAGAATGTAGGTTAACTAGCGGGCCCTTGGACTATGTAGGTTACCTAGCGGGCACTTGGACGATCTAGGTTAACTAGCGGGTACTTGGACTATGTAGGTTAACTAGCGGGCCCTTGGACTATGTAGATTAACTAGCGGCACTTGGACTATCTACGTTAACTAGCGGGCCCTTGGACTATGTAGATTCCCTAGCGGGCACTTGGACTATGTATGTTCCAGAGCGGGCACTTGGACTATGTAGGTTCCAGAGCGGGCACTTGGACTATCTAGGTTCCCTAGCGGGCACTTGTACTATGTAGGTTAACTAGCGGCACTTGGACTATCTACGTTAACTAGCGGGGCCCTTGGACTATGTAGATTCCCTAGCGGGCACTTGGACTATGTAGGTTCCCTAGCGGGCACTTGGACTCTGTATGCTCCCTAGCGGGCACTTGGACTATGTATGTTCCCTACGGACACTTGAACTATGTAAGTTAACTACCGGGAACTTGGACTATGTAGGTTAACTAGCGGGCCCTTGGACTATCTAGGTTACCTAGCGGGCACTTGGACTATGTAGGTTAACTACTGGGCACTTGCACTATCTAGGTTACCGAACGGGCATTTGGACTATGTAGGTAACCTAGCGGGCACTTGGACAGTCTAGGTTACCTAGCGGGCACTTGGACAGTGTAGGTTACCTAGCGGGCACTTGGACTATCTAGGTTAACGAAAGGGCACTTGGACTATGTAGGTTACCTATCGGGCACTTGGATTATCTAGGTTAGCTAACAGGAACTTGGAATATCTAGGTTACCTAGCGGGCACTTGGACTATGTAGGTTACTTTGCGGGCACTTGTACTATCTAGGTTACCTAACTGTAACTTGGACTATGTAGGTTAACTAGCGGACACTTGGACGATCTAGGTTAACTATCGGGCACTTGGAATATCTAGGTTAACTAGCGGGCCCTTGGACTATGTAGGTTAACTAGCGGGCACTTGGACTATCTAGGTTAACTAGCGGGTTCTTGGACTATGTAGGTTAACTAGCAGGCACTTGGACTATCTAGGTTAACTAGCAGACCGTGGACTATGTAGGTTAACTAGCGGGCACTTGGACTATCTAGGTCAACTAGCGGGCACTTGGACTATCTAGGTTAACTAGAGGGTACTTGCACAATGCAGGTTCCCTAGTGGGCACTTTGACTATGTAAGTTCCCTAGCAGGCACTTGGACTATATAGGTTCCCTACGGGCACTTGGACTATCTAGGTACCCTAACGGGCACTTGGAATATGTAGGTTCCCTATCGGGCACTTGGACTATGTAGGTTCCTCAGCGGGCACTTGGACTATGTAGGTTCCCTATCAGGCACTTGGACTAAGTAGGTTAACTAGCGTTCACGTGGATGATCAATGTTAACTAGTGGGCACTTTGACTATCTAGGTTAACTAGCGGGCAATTGGACTATGTAGGTTAATTAGCGTGCACTTGTACAATGCAGGTTCCCTAGCGGGCACTTTGACTATGTAGGTTCCCTAGCGGGCACTGGGACTATATAGGTTCCCTACGGGCACTTGGACTATCTAGGTTCCCTAACGGGCACTTGGACTATGTAGGTTCCTCAGCGGGCACTTGGACTATGTGGGCTAACTAGGGGGCCCTTGGACGATCTAGGTTACCTAGTGGGTACTCGAACTATCTAGGTTAACTAGCGCGCACTTGCACTATCTAGGTTAACTAGCGGGCACTTGGACTATGTACGTTCCCTAGCGGGCACTTGGAATATCTATGTTAACTAGCGGGCACTTGGAATATGTAGGTTAACTAGTGGACACTTGCACTATGTAGGTTACCTAGCAGGCACTTGGACTATCTAGGTTAACTAGTGTGCACTTGGATTATGTAGGTTCCTTAGCGGGCACTTGGACTATCTAGGTTACGTAGCGGGCACTTGGTATATAGGTTAACTAGTGGGCACTTGGACTATGTAGGTTAACTAGAGGACACTTGAACTATCTAGGTTAACTTGTGGGCCCTTGGACTATGTAGGTTAACTAGTGGGCCCTTGGACTATCTCGGTTACCTAGCGGGCACTTGGACTATATAGGTTACCTAACGGGCACTTGGACTATGTAGGTTACCTAGTGGGCACTTGGACTATCTAGGTTAACGAACGGGCACTTGGAATGTGCAGGTAACCTAGCGGGCACTTGGACTGTCTAGGTTACCTAGCGGGCACTTGGACTTCAAGGTTAACGACGGGCACTTGGACTATGTAGGTTGCTTAGCGGGCACTTGGACTATCTAGGTTAGGTAACGGGCACTTGGAGTATCTAGGTTATCTAGCGGGAACTTGGACAATGTAAGTTACCTAGCGGGCACTTTGACTATCTAGGTTACATAGCGGGCACTTGGACTATGTAGGTTAACTAGCGAGCACTTGGACTATGTAGGATCCCTATCGGACATTTGGACTACTTAGGCCACCTAGCGGGCACTTGGACTATCTAGGTTAACTAGCGGGCCCTTGTACTATGTAAGTTACCTAGCGGGCACTTTTACTATCTAGTTTACCTAACGGGCACTTTGACTATCTAGGTTACATAGCGGGCACTTGGACTATGTAGGTTAACTAGCGAGCACTTGGACTATCTAGGTCAACTAGCGGGCCCTTGTACTATGTAAGTTACCTAGCGGGCACTTCTACTATATAGGTTACCTAACGGGCAATTTGATTATCTAGGTTACATAGCGGGCACTTGGACTATGTAGGTTAAATTGCGAGCACTTGGACTCTAGGTTACCTAGCGGGCACTTGGACTATCTAGGTTACCTAGCGGGCCCTTTGACTATGTAGGTATCCTAGCGGGTACTTGGACTATCTAGGTTAACGAACGGGCACTTGGACTATGTAGGTAACCTAGCGGGCACTTGGACAGTCTAGGTTACCTAGCGTGCACTTGGACTATCTAGGTTAACGAACGGGCACTTGGACTATGTAGGTTACCTAGCGGGCACTTGGACTATGTAGGTTACCTAGCGGGCATATGGACTGTCTAGGTTACCTAGCGGGCACTTGGACTTCTAGGTCAATGAATGGGCTCTTGGACCATGTAGATTGCCTAACGGGCACTTGGACTATCTAGGTTACCTAACGGGCACTTTGACTATCTAGGTTACATAGCGGGCACTTGGGCTATGTAGGTTAACTAGCGAGCACTTGAACTCTAGGTTACCTAGCGGGCACTTGGACTATCTAGGTTACCTAGCGGGCCCTTGGACTATGTAGGTTTCCTAGCGGGCACTTTGACTACCTAGGTTAACGAACGGGCATTTGGACTATGTAGGTAACCTAGCGGGCACTTGGACTATGTAGGATCCCTATCGGACATTTGGACTACTTTGGTTACCTAGCTGGCACTTGGACTATCTAGGTTAACTAGCGGGCACTTGGACTATCTAGGTCAACTAGCGGGCCCTTGTACTATGTAGGTTAACTAGCGAGCACTTGGACTATCTAGGTTAACTAGCGGACCTTGGACTATGTAGGTTAACCAGCTGGCCCTTGGACTATGTATGTTAACTAGCGGGCACTTGGACGATCTAGGTTAACTAGAGGGCACTTGGACTATCTAGGTTACCTAGCGGGAACTTGGACAATCTAGGTTACCTAGCAGGCACTTGGACTATCTAGGTTACCTAACGGGCACTTTCACTATCTAGGTTACCTAGCGGGCCCTTGGACTATGTAGGCTACCTAGCGGGCACTTGGACTATCTAGGTTAACGAACGGGCACTTGGACAATGTAGGTAACCTAGCGGGCACTTGGACTGTCTAGGTTACCTAGCGGGCACTTGGATAATCTAGGTTAACGAACGGGCACTTGGACTATGTAGGTTCACTAGCGGGCACTTGTACTATCTAGGTTACCTAGCTGGCACTTGGACTATGTAGGTCAACTAGCGGGCCCTTGGACTATCTAGGTTAGCTAACGGGCACTTGGACTATGTATGTTCCAGAGCGGGCACTTGGATGATGTAGGTTGCCTACCGGACATTTAGACTATGTAGGTTTCCTTGATGCATTTGGACTCTGTAGGTTACCTAGCGGGCACTTGGACTATGTAGGTTCCCTAACGGGCACTTGGACTATGTAGGTTAACTAGCGGACACTTGGACTATCCAGGTTACCAAGCGGGCACTTGGACTATGTAAGTTACCCAATGGGCACTTGGACTATCTAGGTTAACGAACGGACACTTGGACTATGTAGGTTAGCTATCAGGCACTTGGACTATCTAGGTTACGTAGCGGACACTTGGACGATTTAGGTTAACTAGCGGGCACTTGGACTATCTAGGTTAACTAGCAGGCCCTTGGACTATCTAGGTTTACTATCGGGCACTTGGACTATCTAGGTTAACTAACGGGCACTTGGACTATGTAGTTTCCCTAGAGGGCATTTGGATTATTTAGGTTACCTAGGGGGCACTTGGACAATGTAGGTTATCTAGCGGGCACTTGGACTACGTAGGTTAACTAGAAGGCACTTGGACTATCAAGGTTACCTAGCGGGCCCTTGGACTATGTAGGTTACCAGCGGGCACTTGGACTATCTAGGTTAACGAACGTGCACTTGGACAATGTATGTAACCTAGCGGGCACTTGGACTGTCTAGGTTACATAGCGGGCACTTGGACTATCTAGGTTAACGAACGGGCACTTGGACTATGTAGGTTAACTAGCGGACACTTCGACTATCTAGGTTAGCTAACGGGCAATTGGACTATCTAGGTTAACTAACGGGCACTTGGACTATGTAGGTTGCCTAGCGAGCACTTGGACTATGTAGGTTCCCTAGCGGGCACTTGGACGATGTAGGTTCCCCATCGGGTACTTGGACTGTCTAGGTTAACTAGGGGGCAATTGGACTGTCTAGGTTACCTATTGGGCACTTGGACTATGTACATTCCCTAGCGGGCACTTGGGCTATCTACGATACCTAGCGGGCACTTGGACAATGTAAGTTAACGAACGGGCACTTGGACTATGTAGTTTACCTAGCAGGCACTTGGACTATGTAGGTTAACTAGCGGGCACTTGGACTATCTAAATTACCTACGGGCACTTGGACTATGTACGTTCCCTAGCGGGCACTTGGGCTATCTACGTTACCTAGCGGGCACTTGGACTATGTAGGTTAACGAACGGGCACTTAGACTATGTAGGTAACCTAGTGGTCACTTGGACTGTCTAGGTTACCTAGCGGGAACTTGGACTATGTAGGTTAACTAGCGGGCACTTGGACTATCTAGGTTAACTAGCGGGCCCTTGGTCTAAGTAGGTTAACTAGCAGGCCTTTGGACTATGTAAGTTAACTAGAGGGCACTTTGATGATCCTGGTTACCTAGCGGGCACTTGGACTATCTAGGTTAACTAGCGGGCACTTGGACTATGTATGTTCCAGAGCGGGCAATTGGACTATGTAGGTTCCCTAAAGGGCACTTGGACTATCTAGGTTACCTAGCGGGCACTTGGACTATGTAGGTTAACTAGGGGCAAATTGGACGATCTAGGTTAACTAGCGGACACTTGCACTATGTAGGTTACCTAGCGGGCACTTGTACTATCTAGGTTAACTAGCGGGCACTTTGACTATGTAGGTTAACTAGCGGACACTTGCACTACGTAGGTTACCTAGCGGGCACTTGGACTATGTAGGTTAACTAGCGGGCACTTGTACTCTCTATGTTACCTAGCGGGCACTTGAACAATGTACCTTCCCTAGCGGGCACTTGGACTATCTATGTTAACTAGCAGGCACTTGGACTATGTAGGTTACCTAGCAGACACTTGCACTATGTAGGTTACATAGCGGGCACTTGGACTATGTAGGTAAACTAGAGGACACTTGGACAATATAGGTTAACTAGCGGGCAATTGGACTATCAAAGCTAACAAGCGAGCCCTTGAACTATGTAGGTTAACTAGTGGGCCCTTGGACTATATAGGTTACCTAGATAGCACTTGGACTATATAGGTACCCTAGTGGACACTTGGACTATGCAGGTAACCTAGCGGGAACATGGACAATGTAGGTTACCTAGCAGGTACTTGGACTATCTAGGTTACCTAACGGGCACTTTGTCTATCTAGGTTACCTAGCGGGCCCTTGGACTATGTAGGTTACCTAGCGGGCACTTGACTATCTAGGTTAACGAACGGGTACATGGACTATGTAGGTAACCTAGCGGGCACTTGGACTATGTAGGTAACCTAGCGGGCACTAGGACAGTCTAGGTTACCTAGTGGGCACTTTAACTATCTAGGTTAACTAGCAGACCTTGGACTATGTAGGTTAACTAGTGGGCCCTTGGACTATGTAGGTTAACTAACGGGCACTTGGACTATCTAGGTTTCCTAGCAGGCACTTAGACTATGTACATACCCTAGCGCGCAATTGGACTATCTAGGTTTCCTAGCGGGCACTTGGACTATGTACGTACCCTAGTGGGCACTTGGACTATCTAGGTTAACTAACGGGCACTAGGACTATCTAGGTTAACTAGCGGGCACTTGGACTATCTAGGTTACCTAGAAGGCACTTGGATTATGAAGGATCCCTAGCGGGCACTTGGACTATCTAGGTTAACTAGCAGGCACTTGGACTATGTAGGTTAACTAGCGGACACTTGCACGATCTAGGTTAACTAGCGGGCCCTTGCACTATGTAGGTTAAGTAGCGGGCCCATTGATTATGTAGGTTTAATAGCAGTCACTTGGACTATCTAGGTTAACTTGTGGGCCCTTGCACTATGTAGGTTAACTAGCGGGCCCATGGATTATGTAGGTTTACTAGGGGGTACTTGGACTATCTAGGTTAACTAGCGGACACTTGGACTATGTAGTTTCCCTAGCGGGCATTTGGACTATTTTTGTTACCTAGCGGGCACTTGGACTATGTAGGTTACCTAGAGGGCACTTTGACTATCTAGGTTAACTAACGGGCACTTGGACTATGTAGGGTAACTAGCGGGCACTTGGACTGTCTAGGTTACCTAGCGGGCACTTGGATTATCTAGGTTACCTAGCGGGCACTTGGACTATGTACGTTCCCTAGCGGGCACTTGGACTATGTAGGTTAACGAACGGGCACTTGGACAATGTAGGTTAACTAGCGGGCTCATTGATTATGTAGGTTTACTAGCAGGCACTTGGACTATCTAGGTTAATTAGTGGGCCCTTGCACTATGTAGGTTAACTAGCGGGTCCATGGATTATATAGGTTTACTAGGGGGCACTTGGACTATCTAGGTTAACTAGCGGGCACTTGGACTATGTAGTTTCCCTAGCGGGCTTTGGACTATTTAGGTTACCTAGCGGGCTTTTGGACTATGTAGGATCCCTAGTGGGCACTTGAACTATGTAGGTTACCTAGCGGGCACTTAGACTATCTAGGTTAACTTAGGGGCACTAGGACTATCTAGGTTACCTAGCGGGCACTTGAAATATGTAGGTTACCTAGCAGGCACTTGGACTATCTAGGTTACCTAGTGGGCACTTGAACTATCTACGATACCTAGAGGGTAATTGGACAATGTCGGTTAACTAGCGGGCTGTTGGACAATCTAGGTTACCTAGCGGACACTTGGACCATCTAGGTTAACTAACGGGCACTTGGACTATGTAGGTTCCCTAGTGGGCACTTGGACTATGTAGGTAACCTAGCGGGAACTTGGACTATCTAGGTTACCTAGCGGGCACTTGGACCATCTAGGTTAACTAACGGGCACTTGGACAATGTTGGTTTCTGAGCGGGCACTTGGACTATCTTAGTTCCCTAAAGGGCACTACGATTATGTAGGTTCCCTAGTGGGCACTTGGACTATGTAGGTTCACTAGCGGGCACTTGGATTATCTAGGTTACCTTGCTGGCACTTGGACTATCTAGGTTAACTAACGGGCACTTGGACTATCTAGGTTATCTAGCGGGCCCTTGTACTATGTAGGTTAATAGCGGGCCCTTGGACTATGTAAGTTAATTAGCGGGCACTTGGACGATCTAGGTTAACGAGCGGGCCTTGGACTATCTAGGTTACCTACCGGGCACTTGCACTATGTAGATTAAATAACGGACACTTGGACGATCTAGGATAATTAGCGAGCACTTGGACTATCTCGGTTAACTAGCGGGCACTTGAACTACCTATGTTACCCAGCGGGTACTTGGACAATGTAGGTTAACTAGCAGGCTGTTGGACTATCTAGGTTACCTAGCGGACACTTGGACAATCTGCGTTAACTAAAGGGCACTTGGACTATGTAGGTTCCCTAGTGGGCACTTGGATTATGTAGGTTCCCTAGAGGGCATATGGACTATGTAGGTTCCCTAGCGGGCACTTGGACTATCTTAGTTCCCTAAAGGGCACTTGGACTATGTAGATTACCTAGCGGACACGGGGACTATTTATGTTAGCTAATGGGCAGTTGGACTATCTAGGTTACCTAGCGGGCACTTGGACTATCTAGGTTACGTTCGGACACTTGTACTATGTAGGTTAATTAGCGGAACTTGGACGATCTAGGTTAACTAGCGGGCACTTGGATTATCTAGGTTAACTAGCGGGGCCTTGGACTATGTAGGTTAACTAGCGGGCCCTTGGACTATGTAGGTTAACTAGCAGGCACTTGGATGATCTAGGTTAACTAGCGGGCACTTGGACTATCTAGGTTAACTAGCGGTCACTCGGACTATGTAGGTAACCTAGCGGGAACTTGCACTAATAGGTTACTTAGCGGGCACTTGGACTATCTAAGTTAACGAACGGGCACTTGTACTATCTAGGTTACCTACCGAGCACTTGTACTATGTAGATTAAATAGCGGACACTTGGACGATCTAGGTTAATTAGCGAGCACTTGGACTATCTCGGTTAACTAGCGGGCACTTGGACTATGTAGGTTCCCTAGCGGGCATTTGGACTATATAGGTTACCTAGCAGGCACTTGAAATATTTAGGTTACCTAGCGGGGACTTGAACTACCTACGTTACCTAGCGGGTACTTGGACAATGTAGGTTAACTAGCGGGCTGTTGGACTATCTAGGTTACCTAGTGGACACTTGGACAATCTATGTTAACTAACGGGCACTTGGACTATGTAGGTTCCCTAGTGGGCACTTGGATTATGTAGGTTCCCTAGAGGGCATATGGACTATGTTGGTTCCCTAGCGGGCACTTGGACTATCTTAGTTCCCTAAAGGGCACTTGGACTATCTAGGTTAACTAGCGGTCACTCGGACTATGTAGGAAACCTAGGGGGAACTTGGACTATCTAGGTTACCGCGGGCACTTGGACTATCTAGGTTACCTAGCGGGCACTTGGACAATGTACGTTCCCTAGCGGGCACTTGGACTATCTAGGTTAACTTATGAGCACTTGGACTATCTAGGTTAAATTGCGGGCACTTGGACTATGTGTGTTAACTAGCGGGCACTTGGAGTTTCTAGGTTACCTAGAGGGCTTTTGGACTTTGTACGTTCCCTAGCGGGCACTTGGGCTATCTACGTTACCTAGCGGGAACTTGGACTATGTAGGTTAACTAGGGGACACTTGGACTATCTAGGTTAATAACGGGTACTTGGAATGTCTCGGTTACCTAGCGGGCACATGGACTATATAGGTTACCTAGCGGGCACTTGGACTGTCTTGGATACCTAGCGGGCACTTGGACTATCTAGGTTAACGAATGTGCACTTGGAATATGTAGGTTACCTAGCGGGCACTTGGACTATCTAGGTTACCTAACGGGCACTTGGACTATGTAGGTTCCTAGCGGGCACTTGGACTATGGAGGTTAACTAGCGGGCCCTTGAACTATGTAAGTTAATTAGCGGGCACTTGGACGATCTAGGTTAACTAGCGGGCACTTGGACTATCTTAGTTCCCTAAGGGGCACTTGGACTATCTAGGTTAACTAGCGGTCACTCGGACTATGTAGGTAACCTAGGGGGAACTTGGACTATCTAGGTTACCTAGCGGGCACTTGGACTATCTAGGTTACCTAGCGGGCACTTGGACAATGTACGTTCCCTAGCGGGCACTTGGACTATATAGGTTCCCGAGCGGGCACTTGGACTATCTTAGTTCCCTAAAGGGCACTTTGATTATGTAGGTTCCCTAGCAGGCACTTGGACTATGTAGGTTCCATAGCGGGCACATGGACTATGCAGTTTCCCTATCAGGCACTTGGACTTCGTAGGTTAACTAGCGGGCACTTGGACTATGTAGGTTACCTAGCGAGCACTTGGACTATCTAGTTTAACTAACGGGCACTTGGACTATCTAGGTTATCTAGCGGGCCCTTGTACTATGTAGGTTAATAGCGGGCCCTTGGACTATGTAAGTTAATTAGCGGGCACTTGGACTATCTAGGTTACCTACCGGGCACTTGTACTATGTAGATTAAATAACGGACACTTGGACGATCTAGGTTAATTAGAGAGCACTTGGACTATCTCGGTTAACTAGCGGGCACTTGAACTACCTACGTTACCTAGCGGGTACTTGGACAATGTAGATTAACTAGCGGGCTGTTGGACTATCTAGGTTACCTAGCGGACACTTGGACAATCTACGTTAACTAAGGGGTACTTGTACTATGTAGGTTCCCTAGAGGGCACTTGGATTATGTAGGTTCCCTAGAGGGCATATGGACTATGTAGGTTAACTAGCGGACACTTGGACTATCTAGGTTAATTAGCGGGCACTTGTACAATGCAGGTTCCCTAGCGGCCACTTGGAATATGTAGGTTCCTCAGCGGGCACTTGGACTATGTAGGTTCCCTATAGGGCATTGGACTATGTAGGTTAACTAGCGGGATCTTGGACAATCTAGGTTACCTAGCGGGCACTTGGACAATGTAAGTTACCTAGCGGGCACTTTGACTATCTAGGTTACATAGCGGGCATTTGGACTATGTAGGTTAACTAGCGAGCACTTGGACTATGTAGGATCCCTATCGGACATTTGGACTACTTAGGCCACCTAGCGGGCACTTGGACTATATAGGTTAACTAGCGGTCCCTTGTACTATGTAAGTTACCTAGCGGGCACTTCTACTATCTAGTTTACCTAACGGGCACTTTGACTATCTAGGTTACATAGCGGGCACTTGGACTATGTAGGTTAACTAGCGAGCACTTGGACTATCTAGGTCAACTAGCGGGCCCTTGTACTATGTAAGTTACCTAGCGGGCACTTTTACTATCTAGGTTACCTAATGGACACTTTGATTATCTAGGTTACATAGCGGGCACTTGGACTATTTAGGTTAACTTGCGAGCACTTGGACTCTAGGTTACCTAGCGGGCACTTGGACTATCTAGGTTACCTAGCGGGCCCTTTGACTATGTAGGTATCCTAGCGGGTACTTGGATTATCTAGGTTAACGAACGGGCACTTGGACTATGTAGGTAACCTAGCGGGCACTTGGACAGTCTAGGTTACCTAGCGTGCACTTGGACTATCTAGGTTAACGAACGGGAACCTGGACTATATAGGTTACCTAGCGGGCACTTGGACTATGTAGGATCCCTATCGGACATTTGGACTACTTAGGCCACCTAGCGGGCACTTGGACGATCTAGGTTAACTAGCGGGCACTTGGACGATGCAGGTTCCCTAGCGGGCACTTGGACAACTAAGTTCCCTAACGGGCACTTGGACTATGTAGGTTCCCTATTGGGCACTTGGACTATGTTGGTTACCTAGCGGGCACTGGGACTCTGAACATACCCTAGCGGGCACTTGGAGTAGCTACGTTAACTAGCGGGTACTTGGACTATGTACGTTCCCTAGTGGGCACTTGGACTATCTAGGTTAACTAACGGGCTGTTGTACTATCTAGGTTACCTAGCGGGCACTTGGACTATGTAGGTTACCTAGCGGGCACTTGGACTATCTAGGTTACCTAACGGACACTTGGACTATGCAGGATACCTAGTGGGCACTTGGACTGTCTACGTTACCTAGCGGGCACTTGGACTATGTAGTTTAACTAGCGGGCACTTGGACTATCTAGGTTACCTAACGGGCATTTGGACTATGTAGATTCCCTAGCAGGCACTTGGACTACGTAGGTTCCCTAGCGGGCACTTGGACTCTCTATGTTCCCTAGCGGGCACTTGGATTATGTATGTTCCCTAAGGACACTTGAACTATGTAAGTTAACTACCGGGCACTTGGACTATGTAGGTTAACTACCGGGCACTTGCACTATCTAGGTTACCGAACGGGCATTTGGACTATGTAGGTAACCTAGCGGGCACTTGGACAGTCTAGGTTACCTAGCGGGCACTTGGACTTCTAGGTTAACGAACGGGCACTTGGACTATGTAAGTTCCCTAGCGGGCACTTGGACTATGTGGGTTTCCTGGCGGGCATTTGGACTATCTAGGTTACCTACCGGGCACTTGGACTCTGTAGGTTCCCTATCGGGCATTGGACTATATAGGTTAACTAGAGGGCATTGGGACTATGTAGGTTACCTAGCGGGCACTTGGATTTTGTAGGTTCCCTATCGGGCACTTGGACTATGTAGGTTAACTAAAGAGCATTTGGACTATGTAGGTTACCTAGCGGGCACTTGGACTATGTAGGTTCCCTATCGGGCACTTGGAGAATGTAGGTTAACTAGCGGGCCCTTGGACTATGTAGGTTACCTAGCGGACACTTGGACGATCTAGGTTAACTTGCGGGTACTTGGACTATGTAGGTTAACTAGCGGGCCCTTGGACTATGTAGATTAACTAGCGGCACTTGGACTATCTACGTTAACTAGCGGGCCCTTGGACTATGTAGATTCCCTAGCGGGCACTTGGACTATGTATGTTCCAGAGCGGGCACTTGGACTATGTAGGTTCCAGAGCGGGCACTTGGACTATCTAGGTTCCCTAGCGGGCACTTGTACTATGTAGGTTAACTAGCGGCACTTGGACTATCAACGTTAACTAGCGGGGCCCTTGGACTATGTAGATTCCCTAGCGGGCACTTGGACTATGTATGTTCCAGAGCGGGCACTTGGACTATGTAGGTTCCAGAGCGGGCACTTGGACTATCTAGGTTCCCTAGCGGGCACTTGTACTATGTAGGTTAACTAGCGGCACTTGGACTATTTATGTTAGCTAATGGGCAGTTGGACTATCTAGGTTACCTAGCGGGCACTTGGACTATGTAGGTTACCTAGCGGGCACTTGGACTATCTAGGTTACGTTCGGACACTTGTACTATGTAGGTTAATTAGCGGAACTTGGACGATCTAGGTTAACTAGCGGGCACTTGGATTATCTAGGTTAACTAGCGGGCACTTGGACTATGTTGGTTAACTACCGGGCACTTGCACTATCTAGGTTACCGAATGGGCATTTGGACTATGTAGGTAACCTAGCGGGCACTTGGACAGTCTAGGTTACCTAGCGGGCACTTGGACTTCTAGGTTAACGAACGGGCACTTGGACTATGTAAGTTCCCTAGCGGGCACTTGGACTATGTGGGTTTCCTGGCGGGCATTTGGACTATCTAGGTTACCTACCGGGCACTTGGACTCTGTAGGTTCCCTATCGGGCATTGGACTATATAGGTTAACTAGAGGGCATTGGGACAATGTAGGTTACCTAGCGGGCACTTGGATTTTGTAGGTTCCCTATCGGGCACTTGGACTATGTAGGTTAACTAAAGAGCATTTGGACTATGTAGGTTACCTAGCGGGCACTTGGACTATGTAGGTTCCCTATCGGGCACTTGGAGAATGTAGGTTAACTAGCGGGCCCTTGGACTATGTAGGTTACCTAGCGGGCACTTGGACGATCTAGGTTAACTAGCGGGTACTTGGACTATGTAGGTTAACTAGCGGGCCCTTGGACTATGTAGATTAACTAGCGGCACTTGGACTATCTACGTTAACTAGCGGGCCCTTGGACTATGTAGATTCCCTAGCGGGCACTTGGACTATGTATGTTCCAGAGCGGGCACTTGGACTATGTAGGTTCCCTAGCGGGCACTTGGACTCTGTATGCTCCCTAGCGGGCACTTGGACTATGTATGTTCCCTACGGACACTTGAACTATGTAAGTTAACTACCGGGCACTTGGACTATGTAGGTTAACTAGCGGGCCCTTGGACTATCTAGGTTACCTAGCGGGCACTTGGACTATGTAGGTTAACTACTGGGCACTTGCACTATCTAGGTTACCGAACGGGCATTTGGACTATGTAGGTAACCTAGCGGGCACTTGGACAGTCTAGGTTACCTAGCGGGCACTTGGACAGTCTAGGTTACCTAGTGGGCACTTGGACTATCTAGGTTAACGAAAGGGCACTTGGACTATGTAGGTTACCTATCGGGCACTTGGATTATCTAGGTTAGCTAACAGGAACTTGGAATATCTAGGTTACCTAGCGGGCACTTGGACTATGTAGGTTACTTTGCGGGCACTTGTACTATCTAGGTTACCTAACTGTAACTTGGACTATGTAGGTTAACTAGCGGGCACTTGGACTATCTAGGTTAACTAGCGGGTTCTTGGACTATGTAGGTTAACTAGCAGGCACTTGGACTATCTAGGTTAACTAGCAGACCGTGGACTATGTAGGTTAACTAGCGGGCACTTGGATTATCTAGGTCAACTAGCGGGCACTTGGACTATCTAGGTTAACTAGAGGGTACTTGCACAATGCAGGTTCCCTAGTGGGCACTTTGACTATGTAAGTTCCCTAGCAGGCACTTGGACTATATAGGTTCCCTACGGGCACTTGGACTAGGGAGCCCCAGACTAGGGGCTCCCTAAGCCTAAGTGTGGGGGAGCCCCAGGCTTGGAGCTCCCTAAGCCGAAGGGCTGGGGCGTCCCAGGGCTGGGGCGTCCCAGGGCTGGGGCGCCCCAGGCCTGGGGATCTCAAAGTCTAAGGGCTGGGTTGCCCCAGCCCGGGGCTCCACAAGCCCAAGGGCTGAGGCGTCCCAGGGCTGTGGCTCCCTAAGCCTAAGGGCTGAGGCGTCCCAGGGCTGTGGCTCCCTAAGCCTAAGGGCTGGGCGCCCTAGCCTGCGGTTCCCTAAGCCAAAGGGCTGGGGTGTACCCAGGGCTGGGGCGCCCCAGGCCAGGAGCTCCAAAGCCTAAGGGCTGGGGCACCGTAGGCCTGGTTCTCCCTAAGCCTAAGGGTTGGGGCGCCCAAGGCCTGGGCTCCCAAAGCCTAAGGGCTGGTGCGCCCCAGGCCTGGGGCTCCCAAATCCTAAGGGCTGAGGCGCCCGAGGCCTGGGGCTCCCTATGTAGGTTCCCTATCGGGCATTGGACTATATAGGTTAACTAGAGGGCATTTGGACTATATAGGTTACCTAGCGGGCACTTGGACGATCTAGGTTAACTAGCGGGTACTTGGACTATGTAGGTTAACTAAAGGGCATTTGGACTATGTAGATTAACTAGCGGCACTTGGACTATCTACGTTACCTAGCGGGCCCTTGGACTATGTAGATTCCCTTGCGGGCACTTGGACTATGTATGTTCCAGAGCGGGCACTTGGACTATGTAGGTTCCAGAGCGGCACTTGGACTATCTAGGTTCCCTAGCGGGCACTTGTACTATGTAGGTTAACTAGCGGCACTTGGACTATCTACGTTAACTAGCGGGGCCCTTGGACTATGTAGATTCTCTAGCGGGCACTTGGACTACGTAGGTTCCCTAGCGGGCACTTGGACTCTGTATGTTCCCTAGCGGGCACTTGGACTATGTATGTTCCCTACGGACACTTGAACTATGTAAGTTAACTACCGGGCACTTGGACTATGTAGGTTAACTAGCGGGCCCTTGGACTATCTAGGTTACCTAGCGGGCACTTGGACTATGTAGGTTAACTACTGGGCACTTGCACTATCTAGGTTACCGAACGGGCATTTGGACTATGTAGGTAACCTAGCGGGCACTTGGACAGTCTAGGTTACCTAGCGGGCACTTGGACTATCTAGGTTAACGAAAGGGCACTTGGACTATGTAGGTTACCTATCGGGCACTTGGATTATCTAGGTTAGCTAACAGGAACTTGGAATATCTAGGTTACCTAGCGGGCACTTGGACTATGTAGGTTACTTTGCGGGCACTTGTACTATCTAGGTTACCTAACTGTAACTTGGACTATGTAGGTTAACTAGCGGACACTTGGACGATCTAGGTTAACTATCGGGCACTTGGAATATCTAGGTTAACTAGCGGGCCCTTGGACTATGTAAGTTAACTAGCGGGCACTTGGACTATCTAGGTTAACTAGCGGGTTCTTGGACTATGTAGGTTAACTAGCAGGCACTTGGACTATCTAGGTTAACTAGCAGACCGTGGACTATGTAGGTTAACTAGCGGGCACTTGGACTATCTAGGTTAACTAGAGGGCACTTGCACAATGCAGGTTCCCTAGCGGGCACTTTGACTATGTAAGTTCCCTAGCAGGCACTTGGACTATATAGGTTCCCTACGGGCACTTGGACTATCTAGGTACCCTAACGGGCACTTGGAATATGTAGGTTCCCTATCGGGCACTTGGACTATGTAGGTTCCTCAGCGGGCACTTGGACTATGTAGGTTCCCTATCAGGCACTTGGACTATGTAGGTTAACTAGCGTTCACGTGGATGATCAATGTTAACTAGTGGGCACTTTGACTATCTAGGTTAACTAGCGGGCAATTGGACTATGTAGGTTAATTAGCGTGCACTTGTACAATGCAGGCTCCCTAGCGGGCACTTTGACTATGTAGGTTCCCTAGCGGGCACTGGGACTATATAGGTTCCCTACGGGCACTTGGACTATCTAGGTTCCCTAACGGGCACTTGGACTATGTAGGTTCCTCAGCGGGCACTTGGACTATGTGGGCTAACTAGGGGGCCCTTGGACGATCTAGGTTACCTAGTGGGTACTCGAACTATCTAGGTTAACTAGCGCGCACTTGCACTATCTAGGTTAACTAGCGGGCACTTGGACTATGTACGTTCCCTAGCGGGCACTTGGAATATCTATGTTAACTAGCGGGCACTTTGACTATCTAGGTTAACTAACGGGCACTTGGACTATGTAGGGTAACTAGCGGGCACTTGGACTGTCTAGGTTACCTAGCGGGCACTTGGATTATCTAGGTTACCTAGCGGGCACTTGGACTATGTACGTTCCCTAGCGGGCACTTGGACTATGTAGGTTAACGAACGGGCACTTGGACAATGTAGGTTAACTAGCGGGCTCATTGATTATGTAGGTTTACTAGCAGGCACTTGGACTATCTAGGTTAATTAGTGGGCCCTTGCACTATGTAGGTTAACTAGCGGGTCCATGGATTATGTAGGTTTACTAGGGGGCACTTGGACTATCTAGGTTAACTAGCGGGCACTTGGACTATGTAGTTTCCCTAGCGGGCTTTGGACTATTTAGGTTACCTAGCGGGCTTTTGGACTATGTAGGATCCCTAGTGGGCACTTGAACTATGTAGGTTACCTAGCGGGCACTTAGACTATCTAGGTTAACTTAGGGGCACTAGGACTATCTAGGTTACCTAGCGGGCACTTGAAATATGTAGGTTACCTAGCAGGCACTTGGACTATCAAGGTTACCTAGTGGGCACTTGAACTATCTACGATACCTAGAGGGTAATTGGACAATGTCGGTTAACTAGCGGGCTGTTGGACAATCTAGGTTACCTAGCGGACACTTGGACCATCTAGGTTAACTAACGGGCACTTGGACTATGTAGGTTCCCTAGTGGGCACTTGGACTATGTAGGTAACCTAGCGGGAACTTGGACTATCTAGGTTACCTAGCGGGCACTTGGACCATCTAGGTTAACTAACGGGCACTTGGACAATGTTGGTTTCTGAGCGGGCACTTGGACTATCTTAGTTCCCTAAAGGGCACTACGATTATGTAGGTTCCCTAGTGGGCACTTGGACTATGTAGGTTCACTAGCGGGCACTTGGATTATCTAGGTTACCTTGCTGGCACTTGGACTATCTAGGTTAACTAACGGGCACTTGGACTATCTAGGTTATCTAGCGGGCCCTTGTACTATGTAGGTTAATAGCGGGCCCTTGGACTATGTAAGTTAATTAGCGGGCACTTGGACGATCTAGGTTAACGAGCGGGCCTTGGACTATCTAGGTTACCTACCGGGCACTTGCACTATGTAGATTAAATAACGGACACTTGGACGATCTAGGATAATTAGCGAGCACTTGGACTATCTCGGTTAACTAGCGGGCTCTTGAACTACCTATGTTACCTAGCGGGTACTTGGACAATGTAGGTTAACTAGCAGGCTGTTGGACTATCTAGGTTACCTAGCGGACACTTGGACAATCTGCGTTAACTAAAGGGCACTTGGACTATGTAGGTTCCCTAGTGGGCACTTGGATTATGTAGGTTCCCTAGAGGGCATATGGACTATGTAGGTTCCCTAGCGGGCACTTGGACTATCTTAGTTCCCTAAAGGGCACTTGGACTATGTAGATTACCTAGCGGACACGTGGACTATTTATGTTAGCTAATGGGCAGTTGGACTATCTAGGTTACCTAGCGGGCACTTGGACTATGTAGGTTACCTAGCGGGCACTTGGACTATCTAGGTTACGTTCGGACACTTGTACTATGTAGGTTAATTAGCGGAACTTGGACGATCTAGGTTAACTAGCGGGCACTTGGATTATCTAGGTTAACTAGCGGGGCCTTGGACTATGTAGGTTAACTAGCGGGCCCTTGGACTATGTAGGTTAACTAGCAGGCACTTGGACGATCTAGGTTAACTAGCGGGCACTTGGACTATCTAGGTTAACTAGCGGTCACTCGGACTATGTAGGTAACCTAGCGGGAACTTGCACTAATAGGTTACTTAGCGGGCACTTGGACTATCTAAGTTAACGAACGGGCACTTGGACTATCTAGGTTACCTACCGGGCACTTGTACTATGTAGATTAAATAGCGGACACTTGGACGATCTAGGTTAATTAGCGAGCACTTGGACTATCTCGGTTAACTAGCGGGCACTTGGACTATGTAGGTTCCCTAGCGGGCATTTGGACTATATAGGTTACCTAGCAGGCACTTGAAATATTTAGGTTACCTAGCGGGGACTTGAACTACCTACATTACCTAGCGGGTACTTGGACAATGTAGGTTAACTAGTGGGCTGTTGGACTATCTAGGTTACCTAGCGGACACTTGGACAATCTATGTTAACTAACGGGCACTTGGACTATGTAGGTTCCCTAGTGGGCACTTGGATTATGTAGGTTCCCTAGAGGGCATATGGACTATGTTGGTTCCCTAGCGGGCACTTGGACTATCTTAGTTCCCTAAAGGGCACTTGGACTATCTAGGTTAACTAGCGGTCACTCGGACTATGTAGGAAACCTAGGGGGAACTTGGACTATCTAGGTTACCGCGGGCACTTGGACTATCTAGGTTACCTAGCGGGCACTTGGACAATGTACGTTCCCTAGCGGGCACTTGGACTATCTAGGTTAACTTATGAGCACTTGGACTATCTAGGTTAAATTGCGGGCACTTGGACTATGTGTGTTAACTAGCGGGCACTTGGACTTTCTAGGTTACCTAGAGGGCTTTTGGACTTTGTACGTTCCCTAGCGGGCACTTGGGCTATCTACGTTACCTAGCGGGAACTTGGACTATGTAGGTTAACTAGGGGACACTTGGACTATCTAGGTTAATAACGGGTACTTGGAATGTCTCGGTTACCTAGCGGGCACATGGACTATATAGGTTACCTAGCGGGCACTTGGACTGTCTTGGATACCTAGCGGGCACTTGGACTATCTAGGTTAACGAATGTGCACTTGGAATATGTAGGTTACCTAGCGGGCACTTGGACTATCTAGGTTACCTAACGGGCACTTGGACTATGTAGGTTCCTAGCGGGCACTTGGACTATGGAGGTTAACTAGCGGGCCCTTGAACTATGTAAGTTAATTAGCGGGCACTTGGACGATCTAGGTTAACTAGCGGGCACTTGGACTATCTTAGTTCCCTAAGGGGCACTTGGACTATCTAGGTTAACTAGCAGTCACTCGGACTATCTAGGTTACCTAGCGGGCACTTGGACAATGTACGTTCCCTAGCGGGCACTTGGACTATATAGGTTCCCGAGCGGGCACTTGGACTATCTTAGTTCCCTAAAGGGCACTTTGATTATGTAGGTTCCCTAGCAGGCACTTGGACTATGTAGGTTCCATAGCGGGCACATGGACTATGTAGTTTCCCTATCAGGCACTTGGACTATGTAGGTTAACTAGCGGGCACTTGGACTATGTAGGTTACCTAGCGAGCACTTGGACTATCTAGTTTAACTAACGGGCACTTGGACTATCTAGGTTATCTAGCGGGCCCTTGTACTATGTAGGTTAATAGCGGGCCCTTGGACTATGTAAGTTAATTAGCGGGCACTTGGACTATCTAGGTTACCTACCGGGCACTTGTACTATGTAGATTAAATAACGGACACTTGGACGATCTAGGTTAATTAGAGAGCACTTGGACTATCTCGGTTAACTAGCGGGCACTTGAACTACCTACGTTACCTAGCGGGTACTTGGACAATGTAGATTAACTAGCGGGCTGTTGGACTATCTAGGTTACCTAGCGGACACTTGGACAATCTACGTTAACTAAGGGGTACTTGTACTATGTAGGTTCCCTAGAGGGCACTTGGATTATGTAGGTTCCCTAGAGGGCATATGGACTATGTAGGTTAACTAGCGGACACTTGGACTATCTAGGTTAATTAGCGGGCACTTGTACAATGCAGGTTCCCTAGCGGCCACTTGGAATATGTAGGTTCCTCAGCGGGCACTTGGACTATGTAGGTTCCCTATCGGGCATTGGACTATGTAGGTTAACTAGCGGGATCTTGGACAATCTAGGTTACCTAGCGGGCACTTGGACAATGTAAGTTACCTAGCGGGCACTTTGACTATCTAGGTTACATAGCGGGCATTTGGACTATGTAGGTTAACTAGCGAGCACTTGGACTATGTAGGATCCCTATCGGACATTTGGACTACTTAGGCCACCTAGCGGGCACTTGGACTATATAGGTTAACTAGCGGTCCCTTGTACTATGTAAGTTACCTAGCGGGCACTTCTACTATCTAGTTTACCTAACGGGCACTTTGACTATCTAGGTTACATAGCGGGCACTTGGACTATGTAGGTTAACTAGCGAGCACTTGGACTATCTAGGTCAACTAGCGGGCCCTTGTACTATGTAAGTTACCTAGCGGGCACTTCTACTATCTAGGTTACCTAACGGACACTTTGATTATCTAGGTTACATAGCGGGCACTTGGACTATTTAGGTTAACTTGCGAGCACTTGGACTCTAGGTTACCTAGCGGGCACTTGGACTATCTAGGTTACCTAGCGGGCCCTTTGACTATGTAGGTATCCTAGCGGGTACTTGGATTATCTAGGTTAACGAATGGGCACTTGGACTATGTAGGTAACCTAGCGGGCACTTGGACAGTCTAGGTTACCTAGCGTGCACTTGGACTATCTAGGTTAACGAACGGGAACCTGGACTATATAGGTTACCTAGCGGGCACTTGGACTATGTAGGATCCCTATCGGACATTTGGACTACTTAGGCCACCTAGCGGGCACTTGGACGATCTAGGTTAACTAGCGGGCACTTGGACGATGCAGGTTCCCTAGCGGGCACTTGGACAACTAAGTTCCCTAACGGGCACTTGGACTATGTAGGTTCCCTATTGGGCACTTGGACTATGTTGGTTACCTAGCGGGCACTGGGACTCTGAACATACCCTAGCGGGCACTTGGAGTAGCTACGTTAACTAGCGGGTACTTGGACTATGTACGTTCCCTAGTGGGCACTTGGACTATCTAGGTTAACTAACGGGCTGTTGTACTATCTAGGTTACCTAGCGGGCACTTGGACTATGTAGGTTACCTAGCGGGCACTTGGACTATCTAGGTTACCTAACGGACACTTGGACTATGCAGGATACCTAGTGGGCACTTGGACTGTCTAGGTTACCTAGCGGGCACTTGGACTATGTAGTTTAACTAGCGGGCACTTGGACTATCTAGGTTACCTAACGGGCATTTGGACTATGTAGATTCCCTAGCAGGCACTTGGACTACGTAGGTTCCCTAGCGGGCACTTGGACTCTCTATGTTCCCTAGCGGGCACTTGGATTATGTATGTTCCCTAAGGACACTTGAACTATGTAAGTTAACTACCGGGCACTTGGACTATGTAGGTTAACTAGCGGGCCCTTGTACTATCTCGGTTACCTAGCGGGCACTTGGACTATGTTGGTTAACTACCGGGCACTTGCACTATCTAGGTTACCGAACGGGCATTTGGACTATGTAGGTAACCTAGCGGGCACTTGGACAGTCTAGGTTACCTAGCGGGCACTTGGACTTCTAGGTTAACGAACGGGCACTTGGACTATGTAAGTTCCCTAGCGGGCACTTGGACTATGTGGGTTTCCTGGCGGGCATTTGGACTATCTAGGTTACCTACCGGGCACTTGGACTCTGTAGGTTCCCTATCGGGCATTGGACTATATAGGTTAACTAGAGGGCATTGGGACTATGTAGGTTACCTAGCGGGCACTTGGATTTTGTAGGTTCCCTATCGGGCACTTGGACTATGTAGGTTAACTAAAGAGCATTTGGACTATGTAGGTTACCTAGCGGGCACTTGGACTATGTAGGTTCCCTATCGGGCTCTTGGAGAATGTAGGTTAACTAGCGGGCCCTTGGACTATGTAGGTTACCTAGCGGACACTTGGACGATCTAGGTTAACTTGCGGGTACTTGGACTATGTAGGTTAACTAGCGGGCCCTTGGACTATGTAGATTAACTAGCGGCACTTGGACTATCTACGTTAACTAGCGGGCCCTTGGACTATGTAGATTCCCTAGCGGGCACTTGGACTATGTATGTTCCAGAGCGGGCACTTGGACTATGTAGGTTCCAGAGCGGGCACTTGGACTATCTAGGTTCCCTAGCGGGCACTTGTACTATGTAGGTTAACTAGCGGCACTTGGACTATTTATGTTAGCTAATGGGCAGTTGGACTATCTAGGTTACCTAGCGGGCACTTGGACTATGTAGGTTACCTAGCGGGCACTTGGACTATCTAGGTTACGTTCGGACACTTGTACTATGTAGGTTAATTAGCGGAACTTGGACGATCTAGGTTAACTAGCGGGCACTTGGATTATCTAGGTTAACTAGCGGGGCCTTGGACTATGTAGGTTAACTAGCGGGCCCTTGGACTATGTAGGTTAACTAGCAGGCACTTGGACGATCTAGGTTAACTAGCGGGCACTTGGACTATCTAGGTTAACTAGCGGTCACTCGGACTATGTAGGTAACCTAGCGGGAACTTGCACTAATAGGTTACTTAGCGGGCACTTGGACTATCTAAGTTAACGAACGGGCACTTGGACTATCTAGGTTACCTACCGGGCACTTGTACTATGTAGATTAAATAGCGGACACTTGGACGATCTAGGTTAATTAGCGAGCACTTGGACTATCTCGGTTAACTAGCGGGCACTTGGACTATGTAGGTTCCCTAGCGGGCATTTGGACTATATAGGTTACCTAGCAGGCACTTGAAATATTTAGGTTACCTAGCGGGGACTTGAACTACCTACGTTACCTAGCGGGTACTTGGACAATGTAGGTTAACTAGCGGGCTGTTGGACTATCTAGGTTACCTAGCGGACACTTGGACAATCTATGCTAACTAACGGGCACTTGGAATATGTAGGTTCCCCATCGGGCACTTGGACTATGTAGGTTCCTCAGCGGGCACTTGGACTATGTAGGTTCCCTATCAGGCACTTGGAGTAAGTAGGTTAACTAGCGTTCACGTGGATGATCAATGTTAACTAGTGGGCACTTTGACTATCTAGGTTAACTAGCGGGCAATTGGACTATGTAGGTTAATTAGCGTGCACTTGTACAATGCAGGTTCCCTAGCGGGCACTTTGACTATGTAGGTTCCCTAGCGGGTACTGGGACTATATAGGTTCCCTACGGGCACTTGGACTATCTAGGTTCCCTAACGGGCACTTGGACTATGTAGGTTCCTCAGCGGGCACTTGGACTATGTGGGCTAACTAGGGGGCCCTTGGACGATCTAGGTTACCTAGTGGGTACTCGAACTATCTAGGTTAACTAGCGCTCACTTGCACTATCTAGGTTAACTAGCGGGCACTTGGACTATGTACGTTCCCTAGCGGGCACTTGGAATATCTATGTTAACTAGCGGGCACTTGGAATATGTAGGTTAACTAGTGGACACTTGCACTATGTAGGTTACCTAGCAGGCACTTGGACTATCTAGGTTAACTAGTGTGCACTTGGATTATGTAGGTTCCTTAGCGGGCACTTGGACTATCTAGGTTACGTAGCGGGCACTTGGTATATAGGTTAACTAGTGGGCACTTGGACTATGTAGGTTAACTAGAGGACACTTGAACTATCTAGGTTAACTTGTGGGCCCTTGGACTAAGTAGGTTAACTAGCGGGCCCTTGGACTACCTCGGTTACCTAGCGGGCACTTGGACTGTCTAGGTTACCTAGCGGGCACTTGGACTTCAAGGTTAACGACGGGCACTTGGACTATGTAGGTTGCTTAGCGGGCACTTGGACTATCTAGGTTAGGTAACGGGCACTTGGAGTATCTAGGTTATCTAGCGGGAACTTGGACAATGTAAGTTACCTAGCGGGCACTTTGACTATCTAGGTTACATAGCGGGCACATGGACTATGTAGGTTAACTAGCGAGCACTTGGACTATGTAGGATCCCTATCGGACATTTGGACTACTTAGGCCACCTAGCGGGCACTTGGACTATCTAGGTTAACTAGCGGACCCTTGTACTATGTAAGTTACCTAGCGGGCACTTTTACTATCTAGTTTACCTAACGGGCACTTTGACTATCTAGGTTACATAGCGGGCACTTGGACTATGTAGGTTAACTAGCGAGCACTTGGACTATCTAGGTCAACTAGCGGGCCCTTGTACTATGTAAGTTACCTAGCGGGCACTTCTACTATATAGGTTACCTAACGGGCACTTTGATTATCTAGGTTACATAGCGGGCACTTGGACTATATTAGGTTAAATTGCGAGCACTTGGACTCTAGGTTACCTAGCGGGCACTTGGACTATCTAGGTTACCTAGCGGGCCCTTTGACTATGTAGGTATCCTAGCGGGCACTTGGACTATCTAGGTTAACGAACGGGCACTTGGACTATGTAGGTAACCTAGCGGGAACTTGGACAGTCTAGGTTACCTAGCGTGCACTTGGACTATCTAGGTTAACGAACGGGCACTTGGACTATATAGGTTACCTAGCGGGCACTTGGACTATGTAGGATCCCTATCGGACATTTGGACTACTTAGGCCACCTAGCGGGCACTTGGACTATCTAGGTTAACTAGCGGGCACTTGGATTATCTAGGTCAACTAGCGGGCCCTTGTACTATGTAGGTTAACTAGCGAGCACTTGGACTATCTAGGTTAACTAGCGGACCTTGGACTACGTAGGTTAACTAGCGGGCACGTGGATGATCAATGTTAACTAGCGGGCACTTGGACTATCTTGGTTAGCTAACGGGCACTTGGACTAAGAACGTCCCCTAGTGGGCACTTGGACACTCTAGGTTAACTAACGGGCACTAGGACTATCTAGGTTAACTAGCGGGCACTTGGACTATCTAAGTTACCTAGCTGGCACTTGGACTATGAAGGTTCACTAGTGGGCACTTGGATTATCTAGGTTACCTAGCGGGCACTTGGACTATGTAGGTAAACTAGCGGGCCCTTGGACTATCTAGTTTAGCTAACTGGCACTTGGAATATGTAGGTTAACTAGCGGACACTTGCACGA
The DNA here is from genome assembly GCF_050624435.1 of Tenrec ecaudatus. Classification (NCBI taxonomy): domain Eukaryota; kingdom Metazoa; phylum Chordata; class Mammalia; order Afrosoricida; family Tenrecidae; genus Tenrec; species Tenrec ecaudatus. Next base: position 58,100 of record NW_027459665.1, read on the forward strand.
TCTAGGTTAACTAGCGGGCTCTTGCACTATGTAGGTTAACTATCGGGCCCATTGACTATGTTGGTTAACTAGCGGGCACTTGGACGATCTAGGTTAACTAGCGGGCACTTGGACGATATAGGTAAACTAGCGGACACTTGGACAATCTAGGTTACCTAGCTGGCACTTGAACTATGTACATACCTTAGCGGGCACTTGGACTATCTAGGTTACCTAGCGGGCACTTGGACTATGTACGTCCCCTAGCGCGTACTTGGACTATCGAAGTTAACTAGAGGGCCCTTGGACTATGTAGGTTAACTAGCGGGCACTTGGATTATCTAGGTTAACTAGCGGGCACTTGGACGATCTAGGTTAACTAGCGGGCACTTGGACAATGCAGGTTCCCTAGTGGGCACTTGGACTACCACGTTCCCTAACGGGCACTTGGACTATCTAGGTTAACGAACGGGCACTTGGACTATATAGGTTACCTAGCGGGCACTTGGACTATGTAGGATCCCTATCGGACATTTGGACTACTTAGGCCACCTAGCGGGCACTTGGACTATCTAGGTTAACTAGCGGGCACTTGGATTATCTAGGTCAACTAGCGGGCCCTTGTACTATGTAGGTTAACTAGCGAGCACTTGGACTATCTAGGTTAACTAGCGGACCTTGGACTACGTAGGTTAACTAGCGGGCACGTGGATGATCAATGTTAACTAGCGGGCACTTGGACTATCTTGGTTAGCTAACGGGCACTTGGACTAAGAACGTCCCCTAGTGGGCACTTGGACACTCTAGGTTAACTAACGGGCACTAGGACTATCTAGGTTAACTAGCGGGCACTTGGACTATCTAAGTTACCTAGCTGGCACTTGGACTATGAAGGTTCACTAGTGGGCACTTGGATTATCTAGGTTACCTAGCGGGCACTTGGACTATGTAGGTAAACTAGCGGGCCCTTGGACTATCTAGTTTAGCTAACTGGCACTTGGAATATGTAGGTTAACTAGCGGACACTTGCACGATCTAGGTTAACTAGCGGGCTCTTGCACTATGTAGGTTAACTATCGGGCCCATTGACTATGTTGGTTAACTAGCGGGCACTTGGACGATCTAGGTTAACTAGCGGGCACTTGGACGATATAGGTAAACTAGCGGACACTTGGACAATCTAGGTTACCTAGCTGGCACTTGAACTATGTACATACCTTAGCGGGCACTTGGACTATCTAGGTTACCTAGCGGGCACTTGGACTATGTACGTCCCCTAGCGCGTACTTGGACTATCGAAGTTAACTAGAGGGCCCTTGGACTATGTAGGTTAACTAGCGGGCACTTGGATTATCTAGGTTAACTAGCGGGCACTTGGACGATCTAGGTTAACTAGCGGGCACTTGGACAATGCAGGTTCCCTAGTGGGCACTTGGACTACCACGTTCCCTAACGGGCACTTGGACTATGTAGGTTCCCTAGCAGGCACTTGGACTATCTAGGTTCCCTAACGGGCACTTGGAATATGTAGGTTCCCTATCGGGCACTTGGACTATGTAGGTTCCTCAGCGGGCACTTGGACTATGAAGGTTCCTCAGCGGGCTCTTGGACTATGTAGGTACACTATCGTGCATTGGACTATGTAGGTTAACTAGAGGGACCTTGGATTATCTAGGTTACCTAGCGGACACTTGGAGCATGTAGGTTTACTAGCGGACACTTGGACAATCTAGGTTACCTAGCGGGCACTTGAACTATGTACATACCCTAGCGGGCACTTGGACTATCTAGGTTACCTAGCGGGCACTTGGACTATCTAGGTTAACGAATGGGCACTTGGATTATCTAGGTTTCCTTGTGGGCACTTGGACTATGTAGGTTACCTAGCGGTCACTTGGACTATCTAGGTGACCTAACGGGCACTTGGACTATGCAGGATACCTAGTGGGCACTTGGACTGTCTAGGTTACCTAGCGGGCACTTGGACTATGTAGGTTAAGTAGCGGGCACTTGGACTCTCTAGGTTACCTAACGGGCACTTGGACTATCTAGGTTACCTAGCGGGCACTTTGACTCTAAAGGTTACCTTGCGGGCCCTTGGACTATATAGGTTACCTAGCGGGCACTTGCACTATCTAGCTATTAACGGGCACTTGGACTATGTAGGTTCCTCAGCGGGCACTTGGACTATGAAGGTTCCTCAGCGGGCTCTTGGACTATGTAGGTACACTATCGTGCATTGGACTATGTAGGTTAACTAGAGGGACCTTGGATTATCTAGGTTACCTAGCGGACACTTGGAGCATGTAGGTTTACTAGCGGACACTTGGACAATCTAGGTTACCTAGCGGGCACTTGAACTATGTACATACCCTAGCGGGCACTTGGACTATCTAGGTTACCTAGCGGGCACTTGGACTATCTAGGTTAACGAATGGGCACTTGGATTATCTAGGTTTCCTTGTGGGCACTTGGACTATGTAGGTTACCTAGCGGGCACTTGGACTATCTAGGTGACCTAACGGGCACTTGGACTATGCAGGATACCTAGTGGGCACTTGGACTGTCTAGGTTACCTAGCGGGCACTTGGACTATGTAGGTTAAGTAGCGGGCACTTGGACTCTCTAGGTTACCTAACGGGCACTTGGACTATCTAGGTTACCTAGCGGGCACTTTGACTCTAAAGGTTACCTTGCGGGCCCTTGGACTATATAGGTTACCTAGCGGGCACTTGCACTATCTAGCTATTAACGGGCACTTGGACTATGTAGGTAACCTAGCGGGCACTTGGACAGTCTAGGTTACCTAGCGGGCACTTGGACTTCTAGGTTAACTAGCGGGCACTTGGACTATCTAGGTCAACTAGCGGGCACTTGGACTATCTAGGTCAACTAGCGGGCCCTTGTACTATGTAGGTTAACTAGCGAGCACTTGTACTATCTAGGTTACCTAGATGGCACTTGGACTATGTAGGTTACCTAGCGGGCACTTGGACTATCTAGGTTACCTAACGGACACTTGGACTATGCAGGATACCTAGTGGGCACTTGGACTGTCTAGGTTACCTAGCAGGCACTTGGACTATGTAGTTTAACTAGCGGGCACTTGGACTATCTAGGTTACCTAACGGGCATTTGGACTATGTAGATTCCCTAGCGGGCACTTGGACTACGTAGGTTCCCTAGCGGGCACTTGGACTCTGTATGTTCCCTAGCGGGCACTTGGATTATGTATGTTCCCTACGGACACTTGAACTATGTAAGTTAACTACCGGGCACTTGGACTATGTAGGTTAACTAGCGGGCCCTTGTACTATCTCGGTTACCTAGCGGGCACTTGGACTATGTAGGTTAACTACCGGGCACTTGCACTATCTAGGTTACTGAACGGGCATTTGGACTATGTAGGTAACCTAGCGGGCACTTGGACAGTCTAGGTTACCTAGCGGGCACTTGGACTTCTAGGTTAACGAACGGGCACTTGGACTATGTAAGTTCCCTAGCGGGCACTTGGACTATGTGGGTTTCCTGGCGGGCATTTGGACTATCTAGGTTACCTACCGGGCACTTGGACTCTGTAGGTTCCCTATCGGGCATTGGATTATATAGGTTAACTAGAGGGCATTTGGACTATGTAGGTTACCTAGCGGGCACTTGGACGATCTAGGTTAACTAGCGGGTACTTGGACTATGTAGGTTAACTAAAGGGCATTTGGACTATGTAGATTAACTAGCGGCACTTGGACTATCTACGTTACCTAGCGGGCCCTTGGACTATGTAGATTCCCTTGCGGGCACTTGGACTATGTATGTTCCAGAGCGGGCACTTGGACTATGTAGGTTCCAGAGCGGCACTTGGACTATCTAGGTTGCCTAGCGGGCACTTGTACTATGTAGGTTAACTAGCGGCACTTGGACTATCTACGTTAACTAGCGGGGCCCTTGGACTATGTAGATTCCCTAGTGGGCACTTGGACTACGTAGGTTCCCTAGCGGGCACTTGGACTATGTATGTTCCCTACGGACACTTGAACTATGTAAGTTAACTACCGGGCACTTGGACTATGTAGGTTAACTAGCGGGCCCTTGGACTATCTAGGTTACCTAGCGGGCACTTGGACTATGTAGGTTAACTACTGGGCACTTGCACTATCTAGGTTACCGAACGGGCATTTGGACTATGTAGGTAACCTAGCGGGCACTTGGACAGTCTAGGTTACCTAGCGGGCACTTGGACTATCTAGGTTAACGAAAGGGCACTTGGACTATGTAGGTTACCTATCGGGCACTTGGATTATCTAGGTTAGCTAACAGGAACTTGGAATATCTAGGTTACCTAGCGGGCACTTGGACTATGTAGGTTACTTTGCGGGCACTTGTACTATCTAGGTTACCTAACTGTAACTTGGACTATGTAGGTTAACTAGCGGACACTTGGACGATCTAGGTTAACTATCGGGCACTTGGAATATCTAGGTTAACAAGCGGGCCCTTGGACTATGTAGGTTAACTAGCGGGCACTTGGACTATCTAGGTTAACTAGCGGGTTCTTGGACTATGTAGGTTAACTAGCAGGCACTTGGACTATCTAGGTTAACTAGCAGACCGTGGACTATGTAGGTTAACTAGCGGGCACTTGGACTATCTAGGTTAACTAGAGGGCACTTGCACAATGCAGGTTCCCTAGCGGGCACTTTGACTATGTAAGTTCCCTAGCAGGCACTTGGACTATATAGGTTCCCTACGGGCACTTGGACTATCTAGGTACCCTAACGGGCACTTGGAATATGTAGGTTCCCTATCGGGCACTTGGACTATGTAGGTTCCTCAGCGGGCACTTGGACTATGTAGGTTCCCTATCAGGCACTTGGACTATGTAGGTTAACTAGCGTTCACGTGGATGATCAATGTTAACTAGTGGGCACTTTGACTATCTAGGTTAACTAGCGGGCAATTGGACTATGTAGGTTAATTAGCGTGCACTTGTACAATGCAGGTTCCCTAGCGGGCACTTTGACTATGTAGGTTCCCTAGCGGGCACTTGGACTATATAGGTTCCCTACGGGTACTTGGACTATCTAGGTTCCCTAACGGGCACTTGGACTATGTAGGTTCCTCAGCGGGCACTTGGACTATGTAGGCTAACTAGGGGGCCCTTGGACGATCTAGGTTACCTAGCGGGTACTTGAACTATCTAGGTTAACTAGCGCGCACTTGCACTATCTAGGTTAACTAGCGGGCACTTGGACTATGTATGTTCCCTAGCGGGCACTTGGAATATCTATGTTAACTAGCGGGCACTTGGAATATGTAGGTTAACTAGTGGACACTTGCACTATGTAGGTTACCTAGCAGGCACTTGGAATATCTAGGTTAACTAGTGTGCACTTGGATTATGTAGGTTCCTTAGCGGGCACTTGGAATATCTAGGTTACGTAGCGGGCACTTGGTATATAGGTTAACTAGTGGGCACTTGGACTATGTAGGTTAACTAGAGGACACTTGAACTATCTAGGTTAACTTGTGGGCCCTTGGACTATGTAGGTTAACTAGCGGGCACATGGACAATCTAGGTTAACTAGCAGGCATTTGGACGATCTAGGTTAACTAGCGGGCACTTGGACTATCAAAGTTAACAAGTGAGCCCTTGGACTATGTAGGTTAACTAGCGGGCCCTTGGACTATCTCGGTTACCTAGCGGGCACTTGGACTATATAGGTTACCTAGCGGACACTTGGACTATGTAGGTTACCTAGTGGGCACTTGGACTATCTAGGTTAATGAACGGGCACTTGGAATGTGCAGGTAACCTAGCGGGCACTTGGACTGTCTAGGTTACCTAGCGGGCATTTTGACTTCTAGGTTAACGACGGGCACTTGGACTATGTAGGTTGCTTAGCGGGCACTTGGACTATCTAGGTTAGGTAACGGGCACTTGGAGTATCTAGGTTACCTAGCGCGAACTTGGACAATGTAAGTTACCTAGCGGGCACTTTGACTATCTAGGTTACATAGCGGGCACTTGGACTATGTAGATTAACTAGCGAGCACTTGGACTATGTAGGATCCCTATTGGACATTTGGACTACTTAGACCACCTAGCGGGCACTTGGACTATGTAGGTTAACTAGCGGGCCCTTGTACTATGTAAGTTACCTAGCGGGCACTTCTACTATCTAGTTTACCTAACGGGCACTTTGACTATCTAGGTTACATAGCGGGCACTTGGACTATGTAGGTTAACTAGCGAGCACTTGGACTATCTAGGTCAACTAGCGGGCCCTTGTACTATGTAAGTTTACTAGCGGGCACTTCTACTATCTAGGTTACCTAACGGGCACTTTGATTATCTAGGTTACATAACTGGCACTTGGACTATGTAGGTTAACTTGCGAGCACTTGGACTCTAGGTTACCTAGCGGGCACTTGGACTATCTAGGTTACCTAGCGGGCCCTTTGACTATGTAGGTATCCTAGCGGGTACTTGGACTATCTAGGTTAACGAACGGGCACTTGGACTATGTAGGTAACCTTGCGGGCACTTGGACAGTCTAGGTTACCTAGCGTGCACTTGGACTATCTAGGTTAACGAACGGGAACCTGGACTATATAGGTTACCTAGCGGGCACTTGGACTATGTAGGATCCCTATCGGACATTTGGACTACTTAGGCCACCTAGCGGGCACTTGGACTATCTAGGTTAACTAGGCGGCACTTGTACTATCTAGGTCAACTAGCGGGCCCTTGTACTAAGTAGGTTAACTAGCGAGCACTTGGACTATCTAGGTTAACTAGCGGACCTTGGACTACGTAGGTTAACTAGCGGGCACGTGGATGATCAATGTTAACTAGCGGGCACTTGGACTATCTAGGTTAGCTAACGGGCACTTGGACTAAGTACGTCCCCTAGTGGGCACTTGGACACTCTAGGTTAACTAACGGGCACTAGGACTATCTAGGTTAACTAGCGGGCACTTGGACTATGTACGTCCCCTAGCAGGCACTTGGACTATCTAGGTTACCTAGCGGGCACTTGGACTATGTACGTCCCCTAGCAGGCACTTGGACTATCTAGGTTAACTAGAGGGCCCTTGGTCTATGTAGGTTAACTAGCGGGCAATTGGATTATCTAGGTTTTCTAGCGGGCACTTGGACGATCTAGGTTAACTAGCGGGCACTTGGACTATCTAGATTAACTAGCGGGCACTTGGACGATGCAGGTTTCCTAACGGGCACTTGGACTATGTAGAATCCCTAGCGGGCACTTGGACTACGTTGGTTCCCTAGCGAGCACTTGGACTATGTGGCTACCCTAGCGGGCACTTGGACGATCTAGGTTAACTAGCGGGCACTTGGACGATCTAGGTTAACTAGCAGACACTTGGACAATCTAGGTTAACTAGCGGGCGCTTGGACTATCAAAGTTAACTAGCGAGCCCTTTGACTATATAGGTTACCTAGCGGGCATTTGGACGATCTAGGTTACCTAGGGGGCATTTGGACTATATAGGTTACCTAGCGGGCACATGGACTATGTAGGTTAACTAGAGGACACATGGACAATCTAGGATAACTAGTGGGCCCTTGGACTATATAGGTTAACCAACGGGCGCTTGGACTATATAGGTTACCTAGCAGGCACTTGGACTGTCTAGGTTACCTAGCGGGCACTTGGACTATCTAGGTTAACGAACGGGCACTTGGACTATCTAGGTTACCTAGTGGGCACTTGGACTATGTAGGTTACCTAGCGGGCACTTGGACTATCTAGGTGACCTAACGGGCACTTGGACTATGCAGGATACCTAGTGGGCACCTGGACTGTCTAGGTTACATAGCGGGCACTTTGACTCTAAAGGTTACCTTGCGGGCCCTTGGACTATGTAGGTTACCTAGCGGGCACTTGCACTATCTAGCTATTAACGGGCACTTGGACTATGTAGGTAACCTAGCGGGCACTTGGACAGTCTAGGTTACCTAGCGGGCACCTGGACTTCTAGGTTAACTAGCGGGCACTTGGACTATCTAGGTCAACTAGCGGGCCCTTGTACTATGTAGGTTAACTAGCGAACACTTGTACTATCTAGGTTACCTACCGGGCACTTGGACTATGTAGGTTACCTAGCGGGCACTTGGACTATCTAGGTTACCTAACGGACACTTGGACTATGCAGGATACCTAGTGGGCACTTGGATTGTCTAGGTTACCTAGCGGGCACTTGGACTATGTAGTTTAACTAGCGGGCACTTGGACTATCTAGGTTACCTAACGGGCATTTGGACTATGTAGATTCCCTAGCGGGGACTTGGACTACATAGGTTCCCTAGCGGGCACTTGGACTCTGTATGTTCCCTAGCGGGCACTTGGATTATGTATGTTCCCTACGGACACTTGAACTATGTAAGTTAACTACCGGGCACTTGGACTATGTAGGTTACCTAGCAGGCACTTGGACTGTCTAGGTTACCTAGCGGGCACTTGGACTATCTAGGTTAACGAACGGGCACTTGGACTATCTAGGTTACCTAGTGGGCACTTGGACTATGTAGGTTACCTAGCGGGCACTTGGACTATCTAGGTGACCTAACGGGCACTTGGACTATGCAGGATACCTAGTGGGCACTTGGACTGTCTAGGTTACCTAGCGGGCACTTGGACTATGTAGGTTACCTAGCGGGCACTTTGACTCTAAAGGTTACCTTGCGGGCCCTTGGACTATGTAGGTTACCTAGCGGGCACTTGGACTCTCTATGCTATTAACGGGCACTTGGACTATGTAGGTAACCTAGCGGGCACTTGGACAGTCTAGGTTACCTAGCGGGCACTTGGACTTCTAGGTTAACTAGCGGGCACTTGGACTATCTAGGTCAACTAGCGGGCCCTTTTACTATGTAGGTTAACTAGCGAGCACTTGGACTATCTAGGTTAACTAGCGGCCCTTGGACTACGTAGGTTAACTAGCGGACACTTGGATGATCAATGTTATCTAGCGGGCACTTGGACTATCTAGGTTAGCTAACGGGCACTTGGACTATGTAGGTTACCTAGCGGGCAGTTGGACTATCTAGGTTACCTAACGGACACTTGGACTATGCAGGATACCTAGTGGGCACTTGGACTGTCTAGGTTACCTAGCGGGCACTTGGACTATGTAGTTTAACTAGCGGGCACTTGGACTATCTAGGTTACCTAACGGGCATTTGGACTATGTAGATTCCCTAGCGGGCACTTGGACTACGTAGGTTCCCTAGCGGGCACTTGGACTCTGTATGTTCCCTAGCGGGCACTTGGATTATGTATGTTCCCTACGGACACTTGAACTATGTAAGTTAACTACCGGGCACTTGGACTATGTAGGTTACCTAGCAGGCACTTGGACTGTCTAGGTTACCTAGCGGGCACTTGGACTATCTAGGTTAACGAACGGGCACTTGGACTATCTAGGTTACCTAGTGGGCACTTGGACTATGTAGGTTACCTAGCGGGCACTTGGACTATCTAGGTGACCTAACGGGCACATGGACTATGCAGGATACCTAGTGGGCACTTGGACTGTCTAGGTTACCTAGCGGGCACTTGGACTATGTAGGTTACCTAGCGGGCACTTTGACTCTAAAGGTTACCTTGCGGGCCCTTGGACTATGTAGGTTACCTAGCGGGCACTTGGACTATGTAGGTTAAGTAGCGGGCACTTGGACTATCTAGGTTACCTAACGGGCACTTGGACTATCTAGGTTACCTAGCGGGCACTTTGACTCTAAAGGTTACCTTGCGGGCCCTTGGACTATGTAGGTTACCTAGCGGGCACTTGCACTATCTAGCTATTAACGGGCACTTGGACTATGTAGGTAACCTAGCGGGCACTTGGAAAGTCTAGGTTACCTAGCGGGCACTTGGATTTCTAGGTTAACTAGCGGGCACTTGGACTATCTAGGTCAACTAGCGGGCCCTTGTACTATGTAGGTTAACTAGCGAGCACTTTTACTATCTAGATTACCTACCGGGCACTTGGACTATGTAGGTTACCTAGCGGGCACTTGGACTATATAGGTTACCTAACGGACACTTGGACTATGCAGGATACCTAGTGGGCACTTGGACTGTCTAGGTTACCTAGCGGGCACTTGGACTATGTAGTTTAACTAGCGGGCACTTGGACTATCTAGGTTACCTAACGGGCATTTGGACTATGTAGATTCCCTAGCGGGCACTTGGACTACGTAGGTTCCCTAGCGGGCACTTGGACTCTGTATGTTCCCTAGCGTGCACTTGGATTATGTATGTTCCCTACGGACACTTGAACTATGTAAGTTAACTACCGGGCACTTGGACTATGTAGGTTACCTAGCAGGCACTTGGACTGTCTAGGTTACCTAGCGGGCACTTGGACTATCTAGGTTAACGAACGGGCACTTGGACTATCTAGGTTACCTAGTGGACACTTGGACTATGTAGGTGACCTAACGGGCACTTGGACTATGCAGGATACCTAGTAGGCACTTGGACTGTCTAGGTTACCTAGCGGTCACTTGGACTATGTAGGTTAACTAGCGGGCACTTTGACTCTAAAGGTTACCTTGCGGGCCCTTGGATTATGTAGGTTACCTAGCGGGCACTTGGACTCTCTATGCTATTAACGGGCCCTTGGACTATGTAGGTAACCTAGCGGGCACTTGGACAGTCTAGGTTACCTAGCGGGCACTTGGACTTCTAGGTTAACTAGCGGGCACTTGGACTATCTAGGTCAACTAGCGGGCCCTTTTACTATATAGGTTAACTAGCGAGCACTTGGACTATCTAGGTTAACTAGCGGACCTTGGACTACGTAGGTTAACTAGGGGACACATGGATGATCTATGTTAACTAGCGGGCACTTGGACTATCTAGGTTAGCTAATGGGCACTTGGACTAAGTACGTCCCCTAGTGGGCACTTGGACACTCTAGGTTAACTAACGGGCACTTGGACTATCTAAGTTACCTAGCTGGCACTTGGACTATGAAGGTTCACTAGCGGGCACTTGGATTATCTAGGTTACCTAGCGGGCACTTGGACTATGTAGGTCAACTAGCGGGCCCTTGGACTATCTAGGTTAGCTAACTGGCACTTGGAATATGTAGGTTAACTAGCGGACACTTGTACTATCTAGGTTAACTAGCGGGCTCTTGCACTATGTAGGTTAACTAGCGGGCCCATTGACTATGTTGGTTAACTAGCGGGCACTTGGACGATCTAGGTTAACTAGCGGGCACTTGGACGATATAGGTAAACTAGCGGACACTTGGACAATCTAGGTTACCTAGCTGGCACTTGAACTATGTACATACCCTAGCGGGCACTTGGACTACCTAGGTTACCTAGCGGACACTTGGACTATGTACGTTCCCTAGCGCGTACTTGGACTATCTAGGTTAACTAGAGGGCCCTTGGACTATGTAGGTTAACTAGCGGGCACTTGGACTATGTAGGTTCCTTATCGTGCATTGGACTATGTAGGTTAACTAGAGGGACCTTGGACTATCTAGGTTACCTAGCGGACACTTGGAGTATGTAGGTTAACTAGCGGACACTTGGACAATCTAGGTTACCTAGCGGGCACTTGGACTATCTAGGTTAACGAACGGGCACTTGGACTATCTAGGTTACCTAGTGGACACTTGGACTATGTAGGTGACCTAACGGGCACTTGGACTATGCAGGATACCTAGTAGGCACTTGGACTGTCTAGGTTACCTAGCGGTCACTTGGACTATGTAGGTTAACTAGCGGGCACTTTGACTCTAAAGGTTACCTTGCGGGCCCTTGGATTATGTAGGTTACCTAGCGGGCACTTGGACTCTCTATGCTATTAACGGGCCCTTGGACTATGTAGGTAACCTAGCGGGCACTTGGACAGTCTAGGTTACCTAGCGGGCACTTGGACTTCTAGGTTAACTAGCGGGCACTTGGACTATCTAGGTCAACTAGCGGGCCCTTTTACTATGTAGGTTAACTAGCGAGCACTTGGACTATCTAGGTTAACTAGCGGACCTTGGACTACGTAGGTTAACTAGGGGACACATGGATGATCTATGTTAACTAGCGGGCACTTGGACTATCTAGGTTAGCTAATGGGCACTTGGACTAAGTACGTCCCCTAGTGGGCACTTGGACACTCTAGGTTAACTAACGGGCACTTGGACTATCTAAGTTACCTAGCTGGCACTTGGACTATGAAGGTTCACTAGCGGGCACTTGGATTATCTAGGTTACCTAGCGGGCACTTGGACTATGTAGGTCAACTAGCGGGCCCTTGGACTATCTAGGTTAGCTAACTGGCACTTGGAATATGTAGGTTAACTAGCGGACACTTGTACTATCTAGGTTAACTAGCGGGCTCTTGCACTATGTAGGTTAACTAGCGGGCCCATTGACTATGTTGGTTAACTAGCGGGCACTTGGACGATCTAGGTTAACTAGCGGGCACTTGGACGATATAGGTAAACTAGCGGACACTTGGACAATCTAGGTTACCTAGCTGGCACTTGAACTATGTACATACCCTAGCGGGCACTTGGACTACCTAGGTTACCTAGCGGACACTTGGACTATGTACGTTCCCTAGCGCGTACTTGGACTATCTAGGTTAACTAGAGGGCCCTTGGACTATGTAGGTTAACTAGCGGGCACTTGGACTATGTAGGTTCCTTATCGTGCATTGGACTATGTAGGTTAACTAGAGGGACCTTGGACTATCTAGGTTACCTAGCGGACACTTGGAGTATGTAGGTTAACTAGCGGACACTTGGACAATCTAGGTTACCTAGCGGGCACTTGAACTATGTACATACCCTAGCGGGCACTTGGACTATCTAGGTTCCCTAGCGGGCACTTGGACTATGTACATCCCCTAGCAGGCACTTGGACTATCTAGGTTAACTAGAGGGCCCTTGGTCTATGTAGGTTAACTAGCGGGCACTTGGATTATCTCGGTTTACTAGCGGGCAATTGGACGATCTAGATTAACTAGCGGGCACTTGGTCGATGCAGGTTCCCTAACGGGCACTTGGACTTTGTAGATTCCCTAGCGGGCACTTGGACTACGTAGGTTCCCTAGCGAGCACTTGGACTATGTGGGTAACCTAGCGGGCATTTGGACTATCTAGGTTAACTAGTGGGCCCTTGGACTATGTAGGTTAACTAGCGGGCACTTGGACGATCTAGGTTAACGAGCGGGCACTTGGACAATCTAGGTTAACTAGCGGGCACTTGGACTATCAAAGTTAACTAGCGAGCCCTTGGACTATATATGTTACCTAGCGGGCATTTGGACTATCTAGGTTACCTAGGGGGCATTTGGACTATATAGGTTACCTAGCGGGCACTTGGACTATGTAGGTTAACTAGAGGACACTTGGACGATCTAGGTTAACTAGCGGGCACTTGGACGATATAGGTAAACTAGCAGATACTTGGACAATCTAGGTTACCTAGCTGGCACTTGAACTATGTACATACCCTAGCGGGCACATGGACTATCTAGGTTACCTAGCGGGCACTTGGACTATGTACGTCCCCTGGCAGGCACTTGGACTATCTAGGTTAACTAGAGGGCCCTTGGTCTATGTAGGTTACCTAGCGGGCATTTGGACGATCTAGGTTACCTAGGGGGCATTTGGACTATATAGGTTACCTAGCGGGCACATGGACTATGTAGGTTAACTAGAGGACACATGGACAATCTAGGATAACTAGTGGGCCCTTGGACTATATAGGTTAACCAACGGGCGCTTGGACTATATAGGTTACCTAGCAGGCACTTGGACTGTCTAGGTTACCTAGCGGGCACTTGGACTATCTAGGTTAACGAACGGGCACTTGGACTATCTAGGTTACCTAGTGGGCACTTGGACTATGTAGGTTACCTAGCGGGCACTTGGACTATCTAGGTGACCTAACGGGCACTTGGACTATGCAGGATACCTAGTGGGCACCTGGACTGTCTAGGATACATAGCGGGCACTTTGACTCTAAAGGTTACCTTGCGGGCCCTTGGACTATGTAGGTTACCTAGCGGGCACTTGCACTATCTAGCTATTAACGGGCACTTGGACTATGTAGGTAACCTAGCGGGCACTTGGACAGTCTAGGTTACCTAGCGGGCACCTGGACTTCTAGGTTAACTAGCGGGCACTTGGACTATCTAGGTCAACTAGCGGGCCCTTGTACTATGTAGGTTAACTAGCGAACACTTGTACTATCTAGGTTACCTACCGGGCACTTGGACTATGTAGGTTACCTAGCGGGCACTTGGACTATCTAGGTTACCTAACGGACACTTGGACTATGCAGGATACCTAGTGGGCACTTGGATTGTCTAGGTTACCTAGCGGGCACTTGGACTATGTAGTTTAACTAGCGGGCACTTGGACTATCTAGGTTACCTAACGGGCATTTGGACTATGTAGATTCCCTAGCGGGCACTTGGACTACATAGGTTCCCTAGCGGGCACTTGGACTCTGTATGTTCCCTAGCGGGCACTTGGATTATGTATGTTCCCTACGGACACTTGAACTATGTAAGTTAACTACCGGGCACTTGGACTATGTAGGTTACCTAGCAGGCACTTGGACTGTCTAGGTTACGTAGCGGGCACTTGGACTATCTAGGTTAACGAACGGGCACTTGGACTATCTAGGTTACCTAGTGGGCACTTGGACTATGTAGGTTACCTAGCGGGCACTTGGACTATCTAGGTGACCTAACGGGCACTTGGACTATGCAGGATACCTAGTGGGCACTTGGACTGTCTAGGTTACCTAGCGGGCACTTGGACTATGTAGGTTACCTAGCGGGCACTTTGACTCTAAAGGTTACCTTGCGGGCCCTTGGACTATGTAGGTTACCTAGCGGGCACTTGGACTCTCTATGCTATTAACGGGCACTTGGACTATGTAGGTAACCTAGCGGGCACTTGGACAGTCTAGGTTACCTAGCGGGCACTTGGACTTCTAGGTTAACTAGCGGGCACTTGGACTATCTAGGTCAACTAGCGGGCCCTTTTACTATGTAGGTTAACTAGCGAGCACTTGGACTATCTAGGTTAACTAGCGGACCTTGGACTACGTAGGTTAACTAGCGGACACTTGGATGATCAATGTTATCTAGCGGGCACTTGGACTATCTAGGTTAGCTAACGGGCACTTGGACTATGTAGGTTACCTAGCGGGCAGTTGGACTATCTAGGTTACCTAACGGACACTTGGACTATGCAGGATACCTAGTGGGCACTTGGACTGTCTAGGTTACCTAGCGGGCACTTGGACTATGTAGTTTAACTAGCGGGCACTTGGACTATCTAGGTTACCTAACGGGCATTTGGACTATGTAGATTCCCTAGCGGGCACTTGGACTACGTAGGTTCCCTAGCGGGCACTTGGATTATGTATGTTCCCTACGGACACTTGAACTATGTAAGTTAACTACCGGGCACTTGGACTATGTAGGTTACCTAGCAGGCACTTGGACTGTCTAGGTTACCTAGCGGGCACTTGGACTATCTAGGTTAACGAACGGGCACTTGGACTATCTAGGTTACCTAGTGGGCACTTGGACTATGTAGGTTACCTAGCGGGCACTTGGACTATCTAGGTGACCTAACGGGCACATGGACTATGCAGGATACCTAGTGGGCACTTGGACTGTCTAGGTTACCTAGCGGGCACTTGGACTATGTAGGTTACCTAGCGGGCACTTTGACTCTAAAGGTTACCTTGCGGGCCCTTGGACTATGTAGGTTACCTAGCGGGCACTTGGACTATGTAGGTTAAGTAGTGGGCACTTGGACTATCTAGGTTACCTAACGGGCACTTGGACTATCTAGGTTACCTAGCGGGCACTTTGACTCTAAAGGTTACCTTGCGGGCCCTTGGACTATGTAGGTTACCTAGCGGGCACTTGCACTATCTAGCTATTAACGGGCACTTGGACTATGTAGGTAACCTAGCGGGCACTTGGAAAGTCTAGGTTACCTAGCGGGCACTTGGATTTCTAGGTTAACTAGCGGGCACTTGGACTATCTAGGTCAACTAGCGGGCCCTTGTACTATGTAGGTTAACTAGCGAGCACTTTTACTATCTAGATTACCTACCGGGCACTTGGACTATGTAGGTTACCTAGCGCGCACTTGGACTATCTAGGTTACCTAACGGACACTTGGACTATGCAGGATACCTAGTGGGCACTTGGACTGTCTAGGTTACCTAGCGGGCACTTGGACTATGTAGTTTAACTAGCGGGCACTTGGACTATCTAGGTTACCTAACGGGCATTTGGACTATGTAGATTCCCTAGCGGGCACTTGGACTACGTAGGTTCCCTAGCGGGCACTTGGACTCCGTATGTTCCCTAGCGTGCACTTGGATTATGTATGTTCCCTACGGACACTTGAACTATGTAAGTTAACTACCGGGCACTTGGACTATGTAGGTTACCTAGCAGGCACTTGGACTGTCTAGGTTACCTAGCGGGCACTTGGACTATCTAGGTTAACGAACGGGCACTTGGACTATCTAGGTTACCTAGTGGACACTTGGACTATGTAGGTGACCTAACGGGCACTTGGACTATGCAGGATACCTAGTAGGCACTTGGACTGTCTAGGTTACCTAGCGGTCACTTGGACTATGTAGGTTAACTAGCGGGCACTTTGACTCTAAAGGTTACCTTGCGGGCCCTTGGATTATGTAGGTTACCTAGCGGGCACTTGGACTCTCTATGCTATTAACGGGCCCTTGGACTATGTAGGTAACCTAGCGGGCACTTGGACAGTCTAGGTTACCTAGCGGGCACTTGGACTTCTAGGTTAACTAGCGGGCACTTGGACTATCTAGGTCAACTAGCGGGCCCTTTTACTATGTAGGTTAACTAGCGAGCACTTGGACTATCTAGGTTAACTAGCGGACCTTGGACTACGTAGGTTAACTAGGGGACACATGGATGATCTATGTTAACTAGCGGGCACTTGGACTATCTAGGTTAGCTAATGGGCACTTGGACTAAGTACGTCCCCTAGTGGGCACTTGGACACTCTAGGTTAACTAACGGGCACTTGGACTATCTAAGTTACCTAGCTGGCACTTGGACTATGAAGGTTCACTAGCGGGCACTTGGATTATCTAGGTTACCTAGCGGGCACTTGGACTATGTAGGTCAACTAGCGGGCCCTTGGACTATCTAGGTTAGCTAACTGGCACTTGGAATATGTAGGTTAACTAGCGGACACTTGTACTATCTAGGTTAACTAGCGGGCTCTTGCACTATGTAGGTTAACTAGCGGGCCCATTGACTATGTTGGTTAACTAGCGGGCACTTGGACGATCTAGGTTAACTAGCGGGCACTTGGACGATATAGGTAAACTAGCGGACACTTGGACAATCTAGGTTACCTAGCTGGCACTTGAACTATGTACATACCCTAGCGGGCACTTGGACTACCTAGGTTACCTAGCGGACACTTGGACTATGTACGTTCCCTAGCGCGTACTTGGACTATCTAGGTTAACTAGAGGGCCCTTGGACTATGTAGGTTAACTAGCGGGCACTTGGACTATGTAGGTTCCTTATCGTGCATTGGACTATGTAGGTTAACTAGAGGGACCTTGGACTATCTAGGTTACCTAGCGGACACTTGGAGTATGTAGGTTAACTAGCGGACACTTGGACAATCTAGGTTACCTAGCGGGCACTTGAACTATGTACATACCCTAGCGGGCACTTGGACTATCTAGGTTCCCTAGCGGGCACTTGGACTATGTACATCCCCTAGCAGGCACTTGGACTATCTAGGTTAACTAGAGGGCCCTTGGTCTATGTAGGTTAACTAGCGGGCACTTGGATTATCTCGGTTTACTAGCGGGCAATTGGACGATCTAGATTAACTAGCGGGCACTTGGTCGATGCAGGTTCCCTAACGGGCACTTGGACTTTGTAGATTCCCTAGCGGGCACTTGGACTACGTAGGTTCCCTAGCGAGCACTTGGACTATGTGGGTACCCTAGCGGGCATTTGGACTATCTAGGTTAACTAGTGGGCCCTTGGACTATGTAGGTTAACTAGCGGGCACTTGGACGATCTAGGTTAACGAGCGGGCACTTGGACAATCTAGGTTAACTAGCGGGCACTTGGACTATCAAAGTTAACTAGCGAGCCCTTGGACTATATATGTTACCTAGCGGGCATTTGGACTATCTAGGTTACCTAGGGGGCATTTGGACTATATAGGTTACCTAGCGGGCACTTGGACTATGTAGGTTAACTAGAGGACACTTGGACGATCTAGGTTAACTAGCGGGCACTTGGACGATATAGGTAAACTAGCAGATACTTGGACAATCTAGGTTACCTAGCTGGCACTTGAACTATGTACATACCCTAGCGGGCACTTGGACTATCTAGGTTACCTAGCGGGCACTTGGACTATGTACGTCCCCTGGCAGGCACTTGGACTATCTAGGTTAACTAGAGGGCCCTTGGTCTATGTAGGTTAACTAGCGGGCACTTGGATTATCTCGGTTTACTAGCGGGCAATTGGACGATCTAGATTAACTAGCGGGCACTTGGTCGATGCAGGTTCCCTAACGGGCACTTGGACTTTGTAGATTCCCTAGCGGGCACTTGGACTACGTAGGTTCCCTAGCGAGCACTTGGACTATGTGGGTACCCTAGCGGGCATTTGGACTATCTAGGTTAACTAGTGGGCCCTTGGACTATGTAGGTTAACTAGCGGGCACTTGGACGATCTAGGTTAACGAGCGGGCACTTGGACAATCTAGGTTAACTAGCGGGCACTTGGACTATCAAAGTTAACTAGCGAGCCCTTGGACTATATATGTTACCTAGCGGGCATTTGGACTATCTAGGTTACCTAGGGGGCATTTGGACTATATAGGTTACCTAGCGGGCACTTGGACTATGTAGGTTATCTAGAGGACACTTGGACGATCTAGGTTAACTAGCGGGCACTTGGACGATATAGGTAAACTAGCAGATACTTGGACAATCTAGGTTACCTAGCTGGCACTTGAACTATGTACATACCCTAGCGGGCACTTGGACTATCTAGGTTACCTAGCGGGCACTTGGACTATGTACGTCCCCTGGCAGGCACTTGGACTATCTAGGTTAACTAGAGGGCCCTTGGTCTATGTAGGTTAACTAGCGGGCACTTGGATTATCTAGGTTTACTAGCGGGCACTTGGACGATTAGGTTAACTAGCGGGCACTTGGACTATCTAGATTAACTAGCGGGCACTTGGACGATGCAGGTTCCCTAACGGGCACTTGGACTATGTAGATTCCCTAGTGGGCACTTGGACTACGTAGGTTCCCTAGCGAGCACTTGGACTATGTGGGTACCCTAGCGGGCATTTGGACTATCTAGGTTAACTAGTGGGCCCTTGGACTATGTAGGTTAACTAGCGGGCACTTGGACGATCTAGGTTAACTAGCGGGCACATGGACAATCTAGGTTAAGTAGCGGGCGCTTGGACTATCAAAGTTAACTAGCGAGCCATTGGACTATATAGGTTACCTAGGGGCATTTGGACTATCTAGGTTACCTAGGGGGCATTTGGACTATATAGGTTACCTAGCGGGCACTTGGACTATGTAGGTTAACTAGAGGACACTTGGACGATCTAGGTTAACTAGTGGGCCCTTGGACTATATAGGTTAACGAACGGGCACTTGGACTATGTAGGTTACCTAGCAGGCACTTGGACTGTCTAGGTTATCTAGCGGGCAATGGACTATCTAGGTTAACGAACGGGCACTTGGACTATGCAGGACACCTAGTGGGCACTTGGACTGTCTAGGTTAACTAGCGGGCACTTGGACTGTCTAGGTTACCTAGCGGGCACTTGGACTATGTAGGTTAACTAGCGGGCATTTGGACTATCTAGGTTACCTAGCAGGCACTTTGACTCTAAAGGTTAACTTGCGGGCCCTTGGACTATGTAGATTACCTAGCGGGCACTTGGACTATCTATGCTATTAACGGGCACTTGGACTATGTAGGTAACCTAGCGGGCACTTGGACAGTCTAGGTTACCTAGCGGGCACTTGGACTTCTAGGTTAACGAACGGGCACTTCGACTATGCAGGTTGCCTAGAGGGTACTTGGACTATCTAGGTTAGGTAACGGACACTTGGACTATCTAGGTTACCTAGCGGGCACTTGGACTATGTACGTCCCCTAGCGCGTACTTGGAGTATCTAGGTTAACTAGAGGGCCCTTGGACTATGTAGGTTAACTAGCGGGCACTTGGACTATGTAGGTTCCCTATCGTGCATTGGACTATGTAGGTTAACTAGAGGGACCTTGGACTATCTAGGTTACCTAGCGGACACTTGGAGTATGTAGGTTAACTAGCGGACACTTGGACAACCTAGGTTACCTAGTGGGCACTTGAACTATGTACATACCCTAGCGGGCACTTGGATTATTTAGGTTCCCTAGCGGGCACTTGGACTATGTATGTCCCCTAGCAGGCACTTGGACTATCTAGGTTAACTAGAGGGCCCTTGGTCTATGTAGGTTAACTAGCGGGCACATGGATTATCTAGGTTTACTAGGGGAGAATTGGACGATCTAGATTAACTAGCGGGCAATTGGACGATGCAGGTTCCCTAACGGGCACTTGGACTTTGTAGATTCCCTAGCGGGCACTTGGACTACGTAGGTTCCCTAGCGAGCACTTGGACTATGTGGGTACCCTAGCGGGCATTTGGACTATCTAGGTTAACTAGTGGGCCCTTGGATTATGTAGGTTAACTGGCGGGCACTTGGACGATCTAGGTTAACTAGCGGGCACTTGGACAATCTAGGTTAACTAGCGGGCGCTTGGACTATCAAAGTTAACTAGCGAGCCCTTGGACTATATATGTTACCTAGCGGGCATTTGGACTATATAGGTTACCTAGCGGGCACTTGGACTATGTAGGTTATCTAGAGGACACTTGGACGATCTAGGTTAACTAGCGGGCACTTGGACGATATAAGTAAACTAGCGGACACTTGGACAATCTAGGTTACCTAGCTGGCACTTGAACTATGTACATATCCTAGCGGGCACTTGGACTATCTAGGTTACCTAGCGGGCACTTGGACTATGTACGTCCCCTAGCGCGTACTTGGACTATCTAGGTTAACTAGAGGGCCCTTGGACTATGTAGGTTAACTAGCGGGCACTTGGATTATCTAGGTTAACTAGCGGGCACTTGGACGATCTAGGTTAACTAGCAGGCACTTGGACTATCTAGATTAACTAGAGGGCACTTGGACAATGCAGGTTCCCTAGCGGGCACTTGGACTACCAAGTTCCCTAATGGGCACTTGGACTATGTAAGTCCCTTAGCGGGCACTTGGACTATCTAGGTTCCCTAACGGGCACTTGGAATATGTAGGTTCCCTATCGGGCAATTGGACTATGTAGGTTCCTCAGCGGGCACTTGGACTATGTAGGTTCCCTATCGTGCATTGGACTATGTAGGTTAACTAGAGGGACCTTGGACTATCTAGGTTACCTAGCGGACACTTGGAGTATGTAGGTTAACTAGCGGACACTTGGACAATCTGGGTTACCTAGGGTGCACTTGAACTATGTACATACCCTAGCGGGCACTTGGACTATCTAGGTTACCTAGCGGGCACTTGGACTATGTACGTCCCCTAGCAGGCACTTGGACTATCTAGGTTAACTAGAGGGCCCTTGGACTCTGTAGGTTAACTAGCGGGCACTTGGACTATGTAGGTTCCCTATCGTGCATTGGACTATGTAGGTTAACTAGAGGGACCTTGGACTATCTAGGTTACCTAGCGTACACTTGGAGTATGTAAGTTAACTAGCGGACACTTGGACAATCTAGGTTACCTCACGGGCACTTGAACTATGTACATACCCTAGCGGGCACTTGGATTATTTAGGTTCCCTAGCGGGCACTTGGACTATGTACGTCCCCTAGCAGGCACTTGGACTATCTAGGTTAACTAGAGGGCACTTGGTCTATGTAGGTTAACTAGCGGGCACGTGGATTATCTAGGTTTACTAGCGGGCAATTGGACGATCTAAATTAACTAGCGGGCACTTGGACGATGCAGGTTCCCTAACGGGCACTTGGACTATGTAGGTTCCCTAGCGGGCATTTGGACTATGTACGTCCCTTAGCGAGCACTTGGACTATCTAGGTTCCCTAACGGGCACTTGGAATATGTAAGTTCCCTATCGTGCCATTGGACTATGTAGGTTCCTCAGCGGGCACTTGGACTATGTAGGTTCCCTATCGTGCATTGGACTATGTAGGTTAACTAGAGGGACCATGGACTATCTAGGTTACCTAGCGGACACTTGGAGTATGTAGGTTAACCAGCGGACACTTGGACAATCTACGTTACCTAGGGTGCACTTGAACTATGTACATACCCTAGCGGGCACTTGGACTATCTAGGTTACCTAGCGGGCACTTGGACTATGTACGTCCCCTAGCAGGCACTTGGACTATCTAGGTTAACTAGAGGGCCCTTGGTCTATGTAGGTTAACTAGCGGGCACTAGGATTATCTAGGTTTACTATGGGGCACTTGGACGATCTAGGTTAACTAGCGGGCACTTGGACTATCTAGATTATCTAGCGGGCACTTGGACGATGCAGGTTCCCTAACGGGCACTTGGACTATGTAGATTCCCTAGCGGGCACTTGGACTACGTAGGTTCCCTAGCGAGCACCTGGACTATGTGGGTACCCTAGCGGGCATTTGGACTATCTAGGTTAACTAGTGGGCCCTTGGACTATGTAGGTTAACTAGCGGGCACTTGGACGATCTAGGTTAACTAGCGGGCACTTGGACAATCTAGGTTAACTAGCGGGCGCTTGGACTATCAAAGTTAACTACCGAGCCCTTGGACTATATAGGTTACCTAGCGGGCATTTGGACTATCTAGGTTACCTAGGGGGCATTTGGACTATGTAGGTTAACTAGAAGACACTTGGACGATCTAGGTTAACTAGTGGGCCCTTGGACTATGTAGGTTACCTAGCGGGCACTTGGACTATCTAGGTTACCTAACGGACACTTGGACTATGCAGGATACCTAGTGGGCACTTGGACTGTCTAGGTTACCTAGCGGGCACTTGGACTATGTAGTTTAACTAGCGGGCACTTGGACTATCTAGGTTACCTAACGGGCATTTGGACTATGTAGATTCCCTAGCGGGCACTTGGACTACGTAGGTTCCCTAGCGGGCACTTGGACTCTGTATGTTCCCTAGCGTGCACTTGGATTATGTATGTTCCCTACGGACACTTGAACTATGTAAGTTAACTAACGGGCACTTGGACTATGTAGGTTACCTAGCAGGCACTTGGACTGTCTAGGTTACCTAGCGGGCACTTGGACTATCTAGGTTAACGAACGGGCACTTGGACTATCTAGGTTACCTAGTGGACACTTGGACTATGTAGGTGACCTAACGGGCACTTGGACTATGCAGGATACCTAGTAGGCACTTGGACTGTCTAGGTTACCTAGCGGTCACTTGGACTATGTAGGTTAACTAGCGGGCACTTTGACTCTAAAGGTTACCTTGCGGGCCCTTGGATTATGTAGGTTACCTAGCGGGCACTTGGACTCTCTATGCTATTAACGGGCCCTTGGACTATGTAGGTAACCTAGCGGGCACTTGGACAGTCTAGGTTACCTAGCGGGCACTTGGACTTCTAGGTTAACTAGCGGGCACTTGGACTATCTAGGTCAACTAGCGGGCCCTTTTACTATGTAGGTTAACTAGCGAGCACTTGGACTATCTAGGTTAACTAGCGGACCTTGGACTACGTAGGTTAACTAGGGGACACATGGATGATCTATGTTAACTAGCGGGCACTTGGACTATCTAGGTTAGCTAATGGGCACTTGGACTAAGTACGTCCCCTAGTGGGCACTTGGACACTCTAGGTTAACTAACGGGCACTTGGACTATCTAAGTTACCTAGCTGGCACTTGGACTATGAAGGTTCACTAGCGGGCACTTGGATTATCTAGGTTACCTAGCGGGCACTTGGACTATGTAGGTCAACTAGCGGGCCCTTGGACTATCTAGGTTAGCTAACTGGCACTTGGAATATGTAGGTTAACTAGCGGACACTTGTACTATCTAGGTTAACTAGCGGGCTCTTGCACTATGTAGGTTAACTAGCGGGCCCATTGACTATGTTGGTTAACTAGCGGGCACTTGGACGATCTAGGTTAACTAGCGGGCACTTGGACGATATAGGTAAACTAGCGGACACTTGGACAATCTAGGTTACCTAGCTGGCACTTGAACTATGTACATACCCTAGCGGGCACTTGGACTACCTAGGTTACCTAGCGGACACTTGGACTATGTACGTTCCCTAGCGCGTACTTGGACTATCTAGGTTAACTAGAGGGCCCTTGGACTATGTAGGTTAACTAGCGGGCACTTGGACTATGTAGGTTCCTTATCGTGCATTGGACTATGTAGGTTAACTAGAGGGACCTTGGACTATCTAGGTTACCTAGCGGACACTTGGAGTATGTAGGTTAACTAGCGGACACTTGGACAATCTAGGTTACCTAGCGGGCACTTGAACTATGTACATACCCTAGCGGGCACTTGGACTATCTAGGTTCCCTAGCGGGCACTTGGACTATGTACATCCCCTAGCAGGCACTTGGACTATCTAGGTTAACTAGAGGGCCCTTGGTCTATGTAGGTTAACTAGCGGGCACTTGGATTATCTCGGTTTACTAGCGGGCAATTGGACGATCTAGATTAACTAGCGGGCACTTGGTCGATGCAGGTTCCCTAACGGGCACTTGGACTTTGTAGATTCCCTAGCGGGCACTTGGACTACGTAGGTTCCCTAGCGAGCACTTGGACTATGTGGGTACCCTAGCGGGCATTTGGACTATCTAGGTTAACTAGTGGGCCCTTGGACTATGTAGGTTAACTAGCGGGCACTTGGACGATCTAGGTTAACGAGCGGGCACTTGGACAATCTAGGTTAACTAGCGGGCACTTGGACTATCAAAGTTAACTAGCGAGCCCTTGGACTATATATGTTACCTAGCGGGCATTTGGACTATCTAGGTTACCTAGGGGGCATTTGGACTATATAGGTTACCTAGCGGGCACTTGGACTATGTAGGTTAACTAGAGGACACTTGGACGATCTAGGTTAACTAGCGGGCACTTGGACGATATAGGTAAACTAGCAGATACTTGGACAATCTAGGTTACCTAGCTGGCACTTGAACTATGTACATACCCTAGCGGGCACTTGGACTATCTAGGTTACCTAGCGGGCACTTGGACTATGTACGTCCCCTGGCAGGCACTTGGACTATCTAGGTTAACTAGAGGGCCCTTGGTCTATGTAGGTTAACTAGCGGGCACTTGGATTATCTAGGTTTACTAGCGGGCACTTGGACGATTAGGTTAACTAGCAGGCACTTGGACTATCTAGATTAACTAGCGGGCACTTGGACGATGCAGGTTCCCTAACGGGCACTTGGACTATGTAGATTCCCTAGTGGGCACTTGGACTACGTAGGTTCCCTAGCGAGCACTTGGACTATGTGGGTACCCTAGCGGGCATTTGGACTATCTAGGTTAACTAGTGGGCCCTTGGACTATGTAGGTTAACTAGCGGGCACTTGGACGATCTAGGTTAACTAGCGGGCACATGGACAATCTAGGTTAAGTAGCGGGCGCTTGGACTATCAAAGTTAACTAGCGAGCCATTGGACTATATAGGTTACCTAGGGGCATTTGGACTATCTAGGTTACCTAGGGGGCATTTGGACTATATAGGTTACCTAGCGGGCACTTGGACTATGTAGGTTAACTAGAGGACACTTGGACGATCTAGGTTAACTAGTGGGCCCTTGGACTATATAGGTTAACGAACGGGCACTTGGACTATGTAGGTTACCTAGCAGGCACTTGGACTGTCTAGGTTATCTAGCGGGCAATGGACTATCTAGGTTAACGAACGGGCACTTGGACTATGCAGGACACCTAGTGGGCACTTGGACTGTCTAGGTTAACTAGCGGGCACTTGGACTGTCTAGGTTACCTAGCGGGCACTTGGACTATGTAGGTTAACTAGCGGGCATTTGGACTATCTAGGTTACCTAGCGGGCACTTTGACTCTAAAGGTTAACTTGCGGGCCCTTGGACTATGTAGATTACCTAGCGGGCACTTGGACTATCTATGCTATTAACGGACACTTGGACTATGTAGGTAACCTAGCGGGCACTTGGACAGTCTAGGTTACCTAGCGGGCACTTGGACTTCTAGGTTAACGAACGGGCACTTCGACTATGCAGGTTGCCTAGAGGGTACTTGGACTATCTAGGTTAGGTAACGGACACTTGGACTATCTAGGTTACCTAGCGGGCACTTGGACTATGTACGTCCCCTAGCGCGTACTTGGACTATCTAGGTTAACTAGAGGGTCCTTGGACTATGTAGGTTAACTAGCGGGCACTTGGACTATGTAGGTTCCCTATCGTGCATTGGACTATGTAGGTTAACTAGAGGGACCTTGGACTATCTAGGTTACCTAGCGGACACTTGGAGTATGTAGGTTAACTAGCGGACACTTGGACAACCTAGGTTACCTAGTGGGCACTTGAACTATGTACATACCCTAGCGGGCACTTGGACTATCTAAGTTCCCTAGCGGGCACTTGGACTATGTATGTCCCCTAGCAGGCACTTGGACTATCTAGGTTAACTAGAGGGCCCTTGGTCTATGTAGGTTAACTAGCGGGCACTTGGATTATCTAGGTTTACTAGCGGACAATTGGACGATCTAGATTAACTAGCGGGCAATTGGACGATGCAGGTTCCCTAACGGGCACTTGGACTTTGTAGATTCCCTAGCGGGCACTTGGACTACGTAGGTTCCCTAGCGAGCACTTGGACTATGTGGGTACCCTAGCGGGCATTTGGACTATCTAGGTTAACTAGTGGGCCCTTGGATTATGTAGGTTAACTGGCGGGCACTTGGACGATCTAGGTTAACTAGCAGCACTTGGACAATCTAGGTTAACTAGCGGGCGCTTGGACTATCAAAGTTAACTAGCGAGCCCTTGGACTATATATGTTACCTAGCGGGCATTTGGACTATATAGGTTACCTAGCGGGCACTTGGACTATGTAGGTTATCTAGAGGACACTTGGACGATCTAGGTTAACTAGCGGGCACTTGGACGATATAAGTAAACTAGCGGACACTTGGACAATCTAGGTTACCTAGCTGGCACTTGAACTATGTACATACCCTAGCGGGCACTTGGACTATCTAGGTTACCTAGCGGGCACTTGGACTATGTACGTCCCCTAGTGCGTACTTGGACTATCTAGGTTAACTAGAGGGCCCTTGGACTATGTAGGTTAACTAGCGGGCACTTGGATTATCTAGGTTAACTAGCGGGCACTTGGACGATCTAGGTTAACTAGCAGGCACTTGGACTATCTAGATTAACTAGAGGGCACTTGGACAATGCAGGTTCCCTAGCGGGCACTTGGACTACCAAGTTCCCTAATGGGCACTTGGACTATGTAAGTCCCTTAGCGGGCACTTGGACTATCTAGGTTCCCTAACGGGCACTTGGAATATGTAGGTTCCCTATCGGGCAATTGGACTATGTAGGTTCCTCAGCGGGCACTTGGACTATGTAGGTTCCCTATCGTGCATTGGACTATGTAGGTTAACTAGAGGGACCTTGGACTATCTAGGTTACCTAGCGGACACTTGGAGTATGTAGGTTAACTAGCGGACACTTGGACAATCTGGGTTACCTAGGGTGCACTTGAACTATGTACATACCCTAGCGGGCACTTGGACTATCTAGGTTACCTAGCGGGCACTTGGACTATGTACGTCCCCTAGCAGGCACTTGGACTATCTAGGTTAACTAGAGGGCCCTTGGTCTATGTAGGTTAACTAGCGGGCATTTGGATTATCTAGGTTTACTAGCGGGCACATGGACGATCTAGGTTAACTAGCGGGCCCTTGGACTATCTAGATTATCTAGCGGGCACTTGGACGATGCAGGTTCCCTAACGGGAACTTGGACTATGTAGATTCCCTAGCGGGCACTTGCACTACGTAGGTTCCCTAGCGAGCACTTGGACTATGTGGGTACCCTAGCGGGCATTTGGACTATCTAGGTTAACTAGTGGGCCCTTGGACTATGTAGGTTAACTAGCGGGCACTTGGACGATCTAGGTTAACTAGCGGGCACTTGGACAATCTAGGTTAACTAGCGGGCGCTTGGACTATCAAAGTTAACTAGCGAGCCCTTGGACTATGTAGGTTACCTAGCGGGCATTTGGACTATCAAGGTCCCTGGGGGGCATTTGGACTATATAGGTTACCTACCGGGCACTTGGACTATGTAGGTTAACTAGAGGACACTTGGACGATCTAGGTTAACTAGTGGGCCCTTGGACTATATAGGTTAACGAACGGGCACTTGGACGATGTAGGTTACCTAGCAGGCACTTGGAATGTCTAGGTTACCTAGCGGGCACTTGGACTATCTAGGTTTACTAGCGGGCAATTGGACGATCTAGATTAACTAGCGGGCACTTGGACGATGCAGGTTCCCTAACGGGCACTTGGACTATGTAGGTTCCCTAGCGGGCATTTGGACTATGTACGTCCCTTAGCGAGCACTTGGACTATCTAGGTTCCCTAACGGGCACTTGGAATATGTAAGTTCCCTATCGTGCCATTGGACTATGTAGGTTCCTCAGCGGGCACTTGGACTATGTAGGTTCCCTATCGTGCATTGGACTATGTAGGTTAACTAGAGGGACCATGGACTATCTAGGTTACCTAGCGGACACTTGGAGTATGTAGGTTAACCAGCGGACACTTGGACAATCTACGTTACCTAGGGTGCACTTGAACTATGTACATACCCTAGCGGGCACTTGGACTATCTAGGTTACCTAGCGGGCACTTGGACTATGTACGTCCCCTAGCAGGCACTTGGACTATCTAGGTTAACTAGAGGGCCCTTGGTCTATGTAGGTTAACTAGCGGGCACTAGGATTATCTAGGTTTACTATGGGGCACTTGGACGATCTAGGTTAACTAGCGGGCACTTGGACTATCTAGATTATCTAGCGGGCACTTGGACGATGCAGGTTCCCTAACGGGCACTTGGACTATGTAGATTCCCTAGCGGGCACTTGGACTACGTAGGTTCCCTAGCGAGCACCTGGACTATGTGGGTACCCTAGCGGGCATTTGGACTATCTAGGTTAACTAGTGGGCCCTTGGACTATGTAGGTTAACTAGCGGGCACTTGGACGATCTAGGTTAACTAGCGGGCACTTGGACAATCTAGGTTAACTAGCGGGCGCTTGGACTATCAAAGTTAACTACCGAGCCCTTGGACTATATATGTTACCTAGCGGGCATTTGGACTATCTAGGTTACCTAGGGGGCATTTGGACTATGTAGGTTAACTAGAAGACACTTGGACGATCTAGGTTAACTAGTGGGCCCTTGGACTATATAGGTTACCTAGCGGGCACTTGGACTATCTATGCTATTAACGGGCACTTGGACTATGTAGGTAACCTAGCGGGCACTTGGACAGTCTAGGTTACCTAGCGGGCACTTGGACTTCTAGGTTAACTAACGGGCACTTCCACTATGTAGGTTGCCTAGCGGGTACTTGGACTATCTAGGTTAGGTAACGGACACATGGACTATCTATGTTACCTAGCGGGCACTTGGACTATGTACGTCCCCTAGTGCGTACTTGGACTATCTAGGTTAACTAGAGGGCCCTTGGATTATGTAGGTTAACTAGCGGGCACTTGGACTATGTAGGTTCCCTATCGTGCATTGGACTATGTAGGTTAACTAGAGGGACCTTGGACTATCTAGGTTACCTAGCGTACACTTGGAGTATGTAGGTTAACTAGCGGACACTTGGACAATCTAGGTTACCTCACGGGCACTTGAACTATGTACATACCCTAGCGGGCACTTGGATTATTTAGGTTCCCTAGCGGGCACTTGGACTATGTACGTCCCCTAGCAGGCACTTGGACTATCTAGGTTGACTAGAGGGCCCTTGGTCTATGTAGGTTAACTAGCGGGCACTTGGATTATCTAGGTTTACTAGCAGGCAATTGGACGATCTAGATTAACTAGCGGGCACTTGGACGATGCAGGTTCCCTAACGGGCACTTGGACTTTGTAGATTCCCTAGCGGGCACTTGGACTATGTAGGTTCCCTAGCGAGCACTTGGACTATGTGGGTACCCTAGCGGGCATTTGGACTATCTAGGTTAACTAGTGGGCCCTTGGATTATGTAGGTTAACTGGCGGGCACTTGGACGATCTAGGTTAACTAGCGGGCACTTGGACAATCTAGGTTAACTAGCGGGCGCTTGGACTATCAAAGTTAACTAGCGAGCCCTTGGACTATATATGTTACCTAGCGGGCATTTGGACTATATAGGTTACCTAGCGGGCACTTGGAGTATGTAGGTTATCTAGAGGACACTTGGACGATCTAGGTTAACTAGCGGGCACTTGGACGATATAAGTAAACTAGCGGACACTTGGACAATCTAGGTTACCTAGCTGGCACTTGAACTATGTACATACCCTAGCGGGCACTTGGACTATCTAGGTTACCTAGCGGGCACTTGGACTATGTACGTCCCCTAGCGCGTACTTGGACTATCTAGGTTAACTAGAGGGCCCTTGGACTATGTAGGTTAACTAGCGGGCACTTGGATTATCTAGGTTAACTAGCGGGCACTTGGACGATCTAGGTTAACTAGCGGGCACTTGGACTATCTAGATTAACTAGAGGGCACTTGGACAATGCAGGTTCCCTAGCGGGCACTTGGACTACCAAGTTCCCTAATGGGCACTTGGCCTATGTAAGTCCCTTAGCGGGCACTTGGACTATCTAGGTTCCCTAACGGGCACTTGGAATATGTAGGTTCCCTATCGGGCAATTGGACTATGTAGGTTCCTCAGCGGGCACTTGGACTATGTAGGTTCCCTATCGTGCATTGGACTATGTAGGTTAACTAGAGGGACCTTGGACTATCTAGGTTACCTAGAGGACACTTGGAGTATGTAGGTTAACTAGCGGACACTTGGACAATCTGGGTTACCTAGGGTGCACTTGAACTATGTACATACCCTAGCGGGCACTTGGACTATCTAGGTTACCTAGCGGGCACTTGGACTTTGTACGTCCCCTAGCAGGCACTTGGACTATCTAGGTTAACTAGAGGTCCCTTGGTCTATGTAGGTTAACTAGCGGGCACTTGGATTATCTAGGTTTACTAGTGGGCACATGGACGATCTAGGTTAACTAGCGGGCCCTTGGACTATCTAGATTATCTAGCGGGCACTTGGACGATGCAGGTTCCCTAACGGGAACTTGGACTATGTAGATTCCCTAGCGGGCACTTGCACTACGTAGGTTCCCTAGCGAGCACTTGGACTATGTGGGTACCCTAGCGGGCATTTGGACTATCTAGGTTAACTAGTGGGCCCTTGGACTATGTAGGTTAACTAGCGGGCACTTGGACAATCTAGGTTAACTAGCGGTCACTTGGACAATCTAGGTTAACTAGCGGGCGCTTGGACTATCAAAGTTAACTAGCGAGCCCTTGGACTATGTGGGTTACCTAGCGGGCATTTGGACTATCTAGGTTACCTAGGGGGCATTTGGAGTATATAGGTTACCTAGCGGGCACTTGGACTATGAAGGTTAACTAGAGGACACTTGGACGATCTAGGTTAACTAGTGGGCCCTTGGACTATATAGGTTAACGAACGGGCACTTGGACTATGTAGGTTACCTAGCAGGCACTTGGACTGTCTAGGTTACCTAGCGGGCACTTGGACTATCTAGGTTAACGAACGGGCACTTGGACTATCTAGGTTACCTAGTGGGCACTTGGACTATGTAGGTTACCTAGCGGGCACTTGGACTATCTAGGTGACCTAACGGGCACTTGGACTATGCAGGATACCTAGTGGGCACTTGGACTGTCTAGGTTACCTAGCGGGCACTTGGACTATGTAGGTTACCTAGCGGGCACTTTGACTCTAAAGGTTACCTTGCGGGCCCTTGGACTATGTAGGTTACCTAGCGGGCACTTGGACTATCTATGCTATTAACGGGCACTTGGACTATGTAGGTAACCTAGCGGGCACTTGGACAGTCTAGGTTACCTAGCGGGCACTTGGACTTCTAGGTTAACTAGCGGGCACTTGGACTATCTAGGTCAACTAGCGGGCCCTTTTACTATGTAGGTTAACTAGCGAGCACTTGGACTATCTAGGTTAACTAGCGGACCTTGGACTACGTAGGTTAACTAGCGGACACTTGGATGATCAATGTTAACTAGCGGGCACTTGGACTATCTAGGTTAGCTAACGGGCACTTGGACTAAGTACGTCCCCTAGTGGGCACTTGGACACTCTAGGTTAACTAACGGGCACTTGGACTATCTAAGTTACCTAGCTGGCACTTGGACTATGAAGGTTACCTAGCGGGCACTTGGACTAAATAGGTCAACTAGCGGGCCCTTGGACTATCTAGGTTAGCTAACTGGCACTTGGAATATGTAGGTTAAGTAGCGGACACTTGCACGATCTAGGTTAACTAGCGGGCTCTTGCTCTATGTAGGTTAACTAGTGGGCCCATTGACTATGTAGGTTAACTAGCGGGCACTTGGACGATCTATGCTATTAACGGGCACTTGGACTATGTAGGTAACCTAGCGGGCACTTGGACAGTCTAGGTTACCTAGCGGGCACTTGGACTTCTAGGTTAACGAACGGGCACTTCGACTATGCAGGTTGCCTAGAGGGTACTTGGACTATCTAGGTTAGGTAACGGACACTTGGACTATCTAGGTTACCTAGCGGGCACTTGGACTATGTACGTCCCCTAGCGCGTACTTGGACTATCTAGGTTAACTAGAGGGCCCTTGGACTATGTAGGTTCCCTATCGTGCATTGGACTATGTAGGTTAACTAGAGGGACCTTGGACTATCTAGGTTACCTAGCGTACACTTGGAGTATGTAGGTTAACTAGCGGACACTTGGACAACCTAGGTTACCTAGTGGGCACTTGAACTATGTACATACCCTAGCGGGCACTTGGACTATCTAAGTTCCCTAGCGGGCACTTGGACTATGTATGTCCCCTAGCAGGCACTTGGACTATCTAGGTTAACTAGAGGGCCCTTGGTCTATGTAGGTTAACTAGCGGGCACTTGGATTATCTAGGTTTACTAGCGGACAATTGGACGATCTAGATTAACTAGCGGGCACTTGGACGATGCAGGTTCCCTAACGGGCACTTGGACTTTGTAGATTCCCTAGCGTGCACTTGGAGTACGTAGGTTCCCTAGCGAGCACTTGGACTATGTGGGTACCCTAGCGGGCATTTGGATTATCTAGGTTAACTAGTGGGCCCTTGGATTATGTAGGTTAACTGGCGGGCACTTGGACGATCCAGGTTAACTAGCGGGCACTTGGACAATCTAGGTTAACTAGCGGGCGCTTGGACTATCAAAGTTAACTAGCGAGCCCTTGGACTATATATGTTACCTAGCGGGCATTTGGACTATATAGGTTACCTAGCGGGCACTTGGACTATGTAGGTTATCTAGAGGACACTTGGACGATCTAGGTTAACTAGCGGGCTCTTGGACGATATAAGTAAACTAGCGGACACTTGGACAATCTAGGTTACCTAGCTGGCACTTGAACTATGTACATACCCTAGCGGGCACTTGGACTATCTAGGTTACCTAGCGGGCACTTGGACTATGTACGTCCCCTAGCGCGTACTTGGACTATCTAGGTTAACTAGAGGGCCCTTGGACTATGTAGGTTAACTAGCGGGCACTTGGATTATCTAGGTTAACTAGCGGGCACTTGGACGATCTAGGTTAACTAGCAGGCACTTGGACTATCTAGATTAACTAGAGGGCACTTGGACAATGCAGGTTCCCTAGCGGGCACTTGGACTACCAAGTTCCCTAATGGGCACTTGGACTATGTAAGTCCCTTAGCGGGCACTTGGACTATCTAGGTTCCCTAACGGGCACTTGGAATATGTAGGTTCCCTATCGGGCAATTGGACTATGTAGGTTCCTCAGCGGGCACTTGGACTATGTAGGTTCCCTATCGTGCATTGGACTATGTAGGTTAACTAGAGGGACCTTGGACTATCTAGGTTACCTAGCGGACACTTGGAGTATGTAGGTTAACTAGCGGACACTTGGACAATCTGGGTTACCTAGGGTGCACTTGAACTATGTACATACCCTAGCGGGCACTTGGACTATCTAGGTTACCTAGCGGGCACTTGGACTATGTACGTCCCCTAGCAGGCACTTAGACTATCTAGGTTAACTAGAGGGCCCTTGGTCTATGTAGGTTAACTAGCGGGCATTTGGATTATCTAGGTTTACTAGCGGACACATGGAGGATCTAGGTTAACTAGCGGGCCCTTGGACTATCTAGATTATCTAGCGGGCACTTGGACGATGCAGGTTCCCTAACGGGAACTTGGACTATGTAGATTCCCTAGCGGGCACTTGCACTACGTAGGTTCCCTAGCGAGCACTTGGACTATGTGGGTACCCTAGCGGGCATTTGGACTATCTAGGTTACCTAGGGGGCATTTGGACTATATAGGTTACCTAGCGGGCACTTGGACTATGTAGGTTAACTAGAGGACACTTGGAATGTCTAGGTTACCTAGCGGGCACTTGGACTATCTAGGTTAACTAGCGGGCACTTGGACGATCTAGGTTAACTAGCGGGCACTTGGACAATCTAGGTTAAGTAGCGGGCGCTTGGACTATCAAAGTTAACTAGCGAGCCCTTGGACTATATAGGTTACCTAGCGGGCATTTGGACTATCTAGGTTACCTAGCGGGCACTTTGACTCTAAAGGTTAACTTGTGGGCCCTTGGACTATGTAGGTTACCTAGCGGGCCTTGGACTATCTATGCTATTAACGGGCACTTGGACTATGTAGGTAACCTAGCGGGCACTTGGACAGTCTAGGTTACCTAGCGGGCACTTGGACTTCTAGGTTAACTAACGGGCACTTCCACTATGTTGGTTGCCTAGCGGGTACTTGGACTATCTAGGTTAGGTAACGGACACATGGACTATCTAGGTTACCTAGCGGGCACTTGGACTATGTACGTCCCCTAGCGCGTACTTGGACTATCTAGGTTAACTAGAGGGCCCTAGGACTCTGTAAGTTAACTAGCGGGCACTTGGACTATGTAGGTTCCCTATCGTGCATTGGACTATGTAGGTTAACTAGAGGGACCTTGGACTATCTAGGTTACCTAGCGTACACTTGGAGTATGTAGGTTAACTAGCGGACACTTGGACAATCTAGGTTACCTCACGGGCACTTGAACTATGTACATACCCTAGCGGGCACTTGGATTATTTAGGTTCCCTAGCGGGCACTTGGACTATGTACGTCCCCTAGCAGGCACTTGGACTATCTAGGTTAACTAGAGGGCACTTGGTCTATGTAGGTTAACTAGCGGGCACGTGGATTATCTAGGTTTACTAGCGGGCAATTGGACGATCTAGATTAACTAGCGGGCACTTGGACGATGCAGGTTCCCTAACGGGCACTTGGACTATGTAGGTTCCCTAGCGGGCATTTGGACTATGTACGTCCCTTAGCGAGCACTTGGACTATCTAGGTTCCCTAACGGGCACTTGGAATATGTAAGTTCCCTATCGTGCCATTGGACTATGTAGGTTCCTCAGCGGGCACTTGGACTATATAGGTTCCCTATCGTGCATTGGACTATGTAGGTTAACAAGAGGGACCATGGACTATCTAGGTTACCTAGCGGACACTTGGAGTATGTAGGTTAACTAGCGGACACTTGGACAATCTACGTTACCTAGGGTGCACTTGAACTATGTACATACCCTAGCGGGCACTTGGACTATCTAGGTTACCTAGCGGGCACTTGGACTATGTACGTCCCCTAGCAGGCACTTGGACTATCTAGGTTAACTAGAGGGCCCTTGGTCTATGTAGGTTAACTAGCGGGCACTAGGATTATCTAGGTTTACTAGCGGGCACTTGGACGATCTAGGTTAACTAGCGGGCACTTGGACTATCTAGATTATCTAGCGGGCACTTGGACGATGCAGGTTCCCTAACGGGCACTTGGACTATGTAGATTCCCTAGCGGGCACTTGGACTACGTAGGTTCCCTAGCGAGCACCTGGACTATGTGGGTACCCTAGCGGGCATTTGGACTATCTAGGTTAACTAGTGGGCCCTTGGACTATGTCGGTTAACTAGCGGGCACTTGGACGATCTAGGTTAACTAGCGGGCACTTGGACAATCTAGGTTAACTAGCGGGCGCTTGGACTATCAAAGTTAACTACCGAGCCCTTGGACTATATAGGTTACCTAGCGGGCATTTGGACTATCTAGGTTACCTAGGGGGCATTTGGACTATGTAGGTTAACTAGAAGACACTTGGACGATCTAGGTTAACTAGTGGGCCCTTGGACTATGTAGGTTACCTAGCGGGCACTTGGACTATCTATGCTATTAACGGGCACTTGGACTATGTAGGTAACCTAGCGGGCACTTGGACAGTCTAGGTTACCTAGCGGGCACTTGGACTTCTAGGTTAACTAACGGGCACTTCCACTATGTAGGTTGCCTAGCGGGTACGTGGACTATCTAGGTTAGGTAACGGACACATGGACTATCTATGTTACCTAGCGGGCACTTGGACTATGTACGTCCCCTAGCGCGTACTTGGACTATCTAGGTTAACTAGAGGGCCCTTGGATTATGTAGGTTAACTAGCGGGCACTTGGACTATGTAGGTTCCCTATCGTGCATTGGACTATGTAGGTTAACTAGAGGGACCTTGGACTATCTAGGTTACCTAGCGTACACTTGGAGTATGTAGGTTAACTAGCGGACACTTGGACAATCTAGGTTACCTCACGGGCACTTGAACTATGTACATACCCTAGCGGGCAATTGGATTATTTAGGTTCCCTAGCGGGCACTTGGACTATGTACGTCCCCTAGCAGGCACTTGGACTATCTAGGTTAACTAGAGGGCCCTTGGTCTATGTAGGTTAACTAGCGGGCACTTGGATTATCTAGGTTTACTAGCAGGCAATTGGACGATCTAGATTAACTAGCGGGCACTTGGACGATGCAGGTTCCCTAACGGGCACTTGGACTTTGTAGATTCCCTAGCGGGCACTTGGACTACGTAGGTTACCTAGCGAGCACATGGACTATGTGGGTACCCTAGCGGGCATTTGGACTATCTAGGTTAACTAGTGGGCCCTTGGATTATGTAGGTTAACTGGCGGGCACTTGGACGATCTAGGTTAACTAGCGGGCACTTGGACAATCTAGGTTAACTAGCGGGCGCTTGGACTATCAAAGTTAACTAGCGAGCCCTTGGACTATATATGTTACCTAGCGGGCATTTGGACTATATAGGTTACCTAGCGGGCACTTGGACTATGTAGGTTATCTAGAGGACACTTGGACGATCTAGGTTAACTAGCGGGCACTTGGACGATATAAGTAAACTAGCGGACACTTGGACAATCTAGGTTACCTAGCTGGCACTTGAACTATGTACATACCCTAGCGGGCACTTGGACTATCTAGGTTACCTAGCGGGCACTTGGACTATGTACGTCCCCTAGCGCGTACTTGGACTATCTAGGTTAACTAGAGGGCCCTTGGACTATGTAGGTTAACTAGCGGGCACTTGGATTATCTAGGTTAACTAGCGGGCACTTGGACGATCTAGGTTAACTAGCGGGCACTTGGACTATCTAGATTAACTAGAGGGCACTTGGACAATGCAGGTTCCCTAGCGGGCACTTGGATTACCAAGTTCCCTAATGGGCACTTGGACTATGTAAGTCCATTAGCGGGCACTTGGACTATCTAGGTTCCCTAACGGGCACTTGGAATATGTAGGTTCCCTATCGGGCAATTGGACTATGTAGGTTCCTCAGCGGGCACTTGGACTATGTAGATTCCCTATCGTGCATTGGACTATGTAGGTTAACTAGAGGGACATTGGACTATCTAGGTTACCTAGCGGACACTTGGAGTATGTAGGTTAACTAGCGGACACTTGGACAATCTGGGTTACCTAGGGTGCACTTGAACTATGTACATACCGTAGCGGGCACTTGGACTATCTAGGTTACCTAGCGGGCACTTGGACAATGTACGTCCCCTAGCAGGCACTTGGACTATCTAGGTTAACTAGAGGTCCCTTGGTCTATGTAGGTTAACTAGCGGGCACTTGGATTATCTAGGTTTACTAGTGGGCACATGGACGATCTATATTAACTAGCGGGCCCTTGGACTATCTAGATTATCTAGCGGGCACTTGGACGATGCAGGTTCCCTAACGGGAACTTGGACTATGTAGATTCCCTAGCGGGCACTTGCACTACGTAGGTTCCCTAGCGAGCACTTGGACTATGTGGGTACCCTAGCGGGCATTTGGACTATCTAGGTTAACTAGTGGGCCCTTGGACTATGTAGGTTAACTAGCGGGCCCTTGGACAATCTAGGTTAACTAGCGGGCACTTGGACAATCTAGGTTAACTAGCGGGCGCTTGGACTATCAAAGTTAACTAGCGAGCCCTTGGACTATGTGGGTTAACTAGCGGGCATTTGGACTATCTAGGTTACCTAGGGGGCATTTGGAGTATATAGGTTACCTAGCGGGCACTTGGACTATGTAGGTTAACGAACGGGCACTTGGACTATCTAGGTTACCTAGTGGGCACTTGGACTATGTAGGTTACCTAGCGGGCACTTGGACTATCTAGGTGACCTAACGGGCACTTGGACTATGCAGGATACCTAGTGGGCACTTGGACTGTCTAGGTTACCTAGCGGGCACTTGGACTATGTAGGTTACCTAGCGGGCACTTTGACTCTAAAGGTTACCTTGCGGGCCCTTGGACTATGTAGGTTACCTAGCGGGCACTTGGACTATCTATGCTATTAACGGGCACTTGGACTATGTAGGTAACCTAGCGGGCACTTGGACAGTCTAGGTTACCTAGCGGGTACTTGGACTTCTAGGTTAACTAGCGGGCACTTGGACTATCTAGGTCAACTAGCGGGCCCTTTTACTATGTAGGTTAACTAGCGAGCACTTGGACTATCTAGGTTAACTAGCGGACCTTGGACTACGTAGGTTAACGAGCGGACACTTGGATGATCAATGTTAACTAGCGGGCACTTGGACTATCTAGGTTAGCTAACGGGCACTTGGACTAAGTACGTCCCCTAGTGGGCACTTGGACACTCTAGGTTAACTAACGGGCACTTGGACTATCTAAGTTACCTAG
Organism: Tenrec ecaudatus; assembly: GCF_050624435.1. Classification (NCBI taxonomy): domain Eukaryota; kingdom Metazoa; phylum Chordata; class Mammalia; order Afrosoricida; family Tenrecidae; genus Tenrec; species Tenrec ecaudatus. The sequence goes on from NW_027459665.1 coordinate 97,585, forward strand.
CTGGCACTTGGACTATGAAGGTTCACTAGCGGGCACTTGGATTATCTAGGTTACCTAGCGGGCACTTGGACTATGTAGGTCAACTAGCGGGCCCTTGGACTATCTATGTTAGCTAACTGGCACTTGGAATATGTAGGTTAACTAGTGGACACTTGCACTATCTAGGTTAACTAGCGGGCTCTTGCACTATGTAGGTTAACTAGCGGGCCCATTGACTATGTTGGTTAACTAGCGGGCACTTGGACGATCTAGGTTAACTAGCGGGCACTTGGACGATATAGGTAAACTAGCGGACACTTGGACAATCTAGGTTACCTAGCAGGCACTTGAACTATGTACATACCCTAACGGGCACTTGGACTACCTAGGTTACCTAGCGGACACTTGGACTATGTACGTTCCCTAGCGCGTACTTGGACTATCTAGGTTAACTAGAGGGCCCTTGGACTATGTAGGTTAACTAGCGGGCACTTGGACTATGTAGGTTCCTTATCGTGCATTGGACTATGTAGGTTAACTAGAGGGACCTTGGACTATCTAGGTTACCTAGCGGACACTTGGAGTATGTAGGTTAACTAGCGGACACTTGGACAATCTAGGTTACCTAGCGGGCACTTGAACTATGTACATACCCTAGCGGGCACTTGGACTATCTAGGTTCCCTAGCGGGCACTTGGACTATGTACATCCCCTAGCAGGCACTTGGACTATCTAGGTTAACTAGAGGGCCCTTGGTCTATGTAGGTTAACTAGCGGGCACTTGGATTATCTAGGTTTACTAGCGGGCAATTGGACGATCTAGATTAACTAGCGGGCACTTGGTCGATGCAGGTTCCCTAACGGGCACTTGGACTTTGTAGATTCCCTAGCGGGCACATGGACTACGTAGATTCCCTAGCGAGCACTTGGACTATGTGGGTACCCTAGCGGGCATTTGGACTATCTAGGTTAACTAGTGGGCCCTTGGACTATGTAGGTTAACTAGCGGGCACTTGGACAATCTAGGTTAACTAGCGGTCACTTGGACAATCTAGGTTAACTAGCGGGCGCTTGGACTATCAAAGTTAACTAGCGAGCCCTTGGACTATGTGGGTTACCTAGCGGGCATTTGGACTATCTAGGTTACCTAGGGGGCATTTGGAGTATATAGGTTACCTAGCGGGCACTTGGACTATGTAGGTTAACTAGAGGACACTTGGACGATCTAGGTTAACTAGTGGGCCCTTGGACTATATAGGTTAACGAACGGGCACTTGGACTATGTAGGTTACCTAGCAGGCACTTGGACTGTCTAGGTTACCTAGCGGGCACTTGGACTATCTAGGTTAACGAACGGGCACTTGGACTATCTAGGTTACCTAGTGGGCACTTGGACTATGTAGGTTACCTAGCGGGCACTTGGACTATCTAGGTGACCTAACGGGCACTTGGACTATGCAGGATACCTAGTGGGCACTTGGACTGTCTAGGTTACCTAGCGGGCACTTGGACTATGTAGGTTACCTAGCGGGCACTTTGACTCTAAAGGTTACCTTGCGGGCCCTTGGACTATGTAGGTTACCTAGCGGGCACTTGGACTATCTATGCTATTAACGGGCACTTGGACTATGTAGGTTACCTAGCGGGCACTTGGACTATCTAGGTGACCTAACGGGCACTTGGACTATGCAGGATACCTAGTGGGCACTTGGACTGTCTAGGTTACCTAGCGGGCACTTGGACTATGTAGGTTACCTAGCGGGCACTTTGACTCTAAAGGTTACCTTGCGGGCCCTTGGACTATGTAGGTTACCTAGCGGGCACTTGGACTATCTATGCTATTAACGGGCACTTGGACTATGTAGGTAACCTAGCGGGCACTTGGACAGTCTAGGTTACCTAGCGGGCACTTGGACTTCTAGGTTAACTAGCGGGCACTTGGACTATCTAGGTCAACTAGCGGGCCCTTTTACTATGTAGGTTAACTAGCGAGCACTTGGACTATCTAGGTTAACTAGCGGACCTTGGACTACGTAGGTTAACTAGCGGACACTTGGATGATCAATGTTAACTAGCGGGCACTTGGACTATCTAGGTTAGCTAACGGGCACTTGGACTAAGTACGTCCCCTAGTGGGCACTTGGACACTCTAGGTTAACTAACGGGCACTTGGACTATCTAAGTTACCTAGCTGGCACTTGGACTATGAAGGTTACCTAGCGGGCACTTGGACTAAATAGGTCAACTAGCGGGCCCTTGGACTATCTAGGTTAGCTAACTGGCACTTGGAATATGTAGGTTAAGTAGCGGACACTTGCACGATCTAGGTTAACTAGCGGGCTCTTGCTCAATGTAGGTTAACTAGTGGGCCCATTGACTATGTAGGTTAACTAGCGGGCACTTGGACGATCTATGCTATTAACGGGCACTTGGACTATGTAGGTAACCTAGCGGGCACTTGGACAGTCTAGGTTACCTAGCGGGCACTTGGACTTCTAGGTTAACGAACGGGCACTTCGACTATGCAGGTTGCCTAGAGGGTACTTGGACTATCTAGGTTAGGTAACGGACACTTGGACTATCTAGGTTACCTAGCGGGCACTTGGACTATGTACGTCCCCTAGCGCGTACTTGGACTATCTAGGTTAACTAGAGGGCCCTTGGACTATGTAGGTTCCCTATCGTGCATTGGACTATGTAGGTTAACTAGAGGGACCTTGGACTATCTAGGTTACCTAGCGTACACTTGGAGTATGTAGGTTAACTAGCGGACACTTGGACAACCTAGGTTACCTAGTGGGCACTTGAACTATGTACATACCCTAGCGGGCACTTGGACTATCTAAGTTCCCTAGCGGGCACTTGGACTATGTATGTCCCCTAGCAGGCACTTGGACTATCTAGGTTAACTAGAGGGCCCTTGGTCTATGTAGGTTAACTAGCGGGCACTTGGATTATCTAGGTTTACTAGCGGACAATTGGACGATCTAGATTAACTAGCGGGCACTTGGACGATGCAGGTTCCCTAACGGGCACTTGGACTTTGTAGATTCCCTAGCGTGCACTTGGAGTACGTAGGTTCCCTAGCGAGCACTTGGACTATGTGGGTACCCTAGCGGGCATTTGGATTATCTAGGTTAACTAGTGGGCCCTTGGATTATGTAGGTTAACTGGCGGGCACTTGGACGATCCAGGTTAACTAGCGGGCACTTGGACAATCTAGGTTAACTAGCGGGCGCTTGGACTATCAAAGTTAACTAGCGAGCCCTTGGACTATATATGTTACCTAGCGGGCATTTGGACTATATAGGTTACCTAGCGGGCACTTGGACTATGTAGGTTATCTAGAGGACACTTGGACGATCTAGGTTAACTAGCGGGCTCTTGGACGATATAAGTAAACTAGCGGACACTTGGACAATCTAGGTTACCTAGCTGGCACTTGAACTATGTACATACCCTAGCGGGCACTTGGACTATCTAGGTTACCTAGCGGGCACTTGGACTATGTACGTCCCCTAGCGCGTACTTGGACTATCTAGGTTAACTAGAGGGCCCTTGGACTATGTAGGTTAACTAGCGGGCACTTGGATTATCTAGGTTAACTAGCGGGCACTTGGACGATCTAGGTTAACTAGCAGGCACTTGGACTATCTAGATTAACTAGAGGGCACTTGGACAATGCAGGTTCCCTAGCGGGCACTTGGACTACCAAGTTCCCTAATGGGCACTTGGACTATGTAAGTCCCTTAGCGGGCACTTGGACTATCTAGGTTCCCTAACGGGCACTTGGAATATGTAGGTTCCCTATCGGGCAATTGGACTATGTAGGTTCCTCAGCGGGCACTTGGACTATGTAGGTTCCCTATCGTGCATTGGACTATGTAGGTTAACTAGAGGGACCTTGGACTATCTAGGTTACCTAGCGGACACTTGGAGTATGTAGGTTAACTAGCGGACACTTGGACAATCTGGGTTACCTAGGGTGCACTTGAACTATGTACATACCCTAGCGGGCACTTGGACTATCTAGGTTACCTAGCGGGCACTTGGACTATGTACGTCCCCTAGCAGGCACTTGGACTATCTAGGTTAACTAGAGGGCCCTTGGTCTATGTAGGTTAACTAGCGGGCATTTGGATTATCTAGGTTTACTAGCGGACACATGGAGGATCTAGGTTAACTAGCGGGCCCTTGGACTATCTAGATTATCTAGCGGGCACTTGGACGATGCAGGTTCCCTAACGGGAACTTGGACTATGTAGATTCCCTAGCGGGCACTTGCACTACGTAGGTTCCCTAGCGAGCACTTGGACTATGTGGGTACCCTAGCGGGCATTTGGACTATCTAGGTTACCTAGGGGGCATTTGGACTATATAGGTTACCTAGCGGGCACTTGGACTATGTAGGTTAACTAGAGGACACTTGGAATGTCTAGGTTACCTAGCGGGCACTTGGACTATCTAGGTTAACTAGCGGGCACTTGGACGATCTAGGTTAACTAGCGGGCACTTGGACAATCTAGGTTAAGTAGCGGGCGCTTGGACTATCAAAGTTAACTAGCGAGCCCTTGGACTATATAGGTTACCTAGCGGGCATATGGACTATCTAGGTTACCTAGCGGGCACTTTGACTCTAAAGGTTAACTTGTGGGCCCTTGGACTATGTAGGTTACCTAGCGGGCCTTGGACTATCTATGCTATTAACGGGCACTTGGACTATGTAGGTAACCTAGCGGGCACTTGGACAGTCTAGGTTACCTAGCGGGCACTTGGACTTCTAGGTTAACTAACGGGCACTTCCACTATGTTGGTTGCCTAGCGGGTACTTGGACTATCTAGGTTAGGTAACGGACACATGGACTATCTAGGTTACCTAGCGGGCACTTGGACTATGTACGTCCCCTAGCGCGTACTTGGACTATCTAGGTTAACTAGAGGGCCCTAGGACTCTGTAAGTTAACTAGCGGGCACTTGGACTATGTAGGTTCCCTATCGTGCATTGGACTATGTAGGTTAACTAGAGGGACCTTGGACTATCTAGGTTACCTAGCGTACACTTGGAGTATGTAGGTTAACTAGCGGACACTTGGACAATCTAGGTTACCTCACGGGCACTTGAACTATGTACATACCCTAGCGGGCACTTGGATTATTTAGGTTCCCTAGCGGGCACTTGGACTATGTACGTCCCCTAGCAGGCACTTGGACTATCTAGGTTAACTAGAGGGCACTTGGTCTATGTAGATTAACTAGCGGGCACGTGGATTATCTAGGTTTACTAGCGGGCAATTGGACGATCTAGATTAACTAGCGGGCACTTGGACGATGCAGGTTCCCTAACGGGCACTTGGACTATGTAGGTTCCCTAGCGGGCATTTGGACTATGTACGTCCCTTAGCGAGCACTTGGACTATCTAGGTTCCCTAACGGGCACTTGGAATATGTAAGTTCCCTATCGTGCCATTGGACTATGTAGGTTCCTCAGCGGGCACTTGGACTATATAGGTTCCCTATCGTGCATTGGACTATGTAGGTTAACTAGAGGGACCATGGACTATCTAGGTTACCTAGCGGACACTTGGAGTATGTAGGTTAACTAGCGGACACTTGGACAATCTACGTTACCTAGGGTGCACTTGAACTATGTACATACCCTAGCGGGCACTTGGACTATCTAGGTTACCTAGCGGGCACTTGGACTATGTACGTCCCCTAGCAGGCACTTGGACTATCTAGGTTAACTAGAGGGCCCTTGGTCTATGTAGGTTAACTAGCGGGCACTAGGATTATCTAGGTTTACTAGCGGGCACTTGGACGATCTAGGTTAACTAGCGGGCACTTGGACTATCTAGATTATCTAGCGGGCACTTGGACGATGCAGGTTCCCTAACGGGCACTTGGACTATGTAGATTCCCTAGCGGGCACTTGGACTACGTAGGTTCCCTAGCGAGCACCTGGACTATGTGGGTACCCTAGCGGGCATTTGGACTATCTAGGTTAACTAGTGGGCCCTTGGACTATGTAGGTTAACTAGCGGGCACTTGGACGATCTAGGTTAACTAGCGGGCACTTGGACAATCTAGGTTAACTAGCGGGCGCTTGGACTATCAAAGTTAACTACCGAGCCCTTGGACTATATAGGTTACCTAGCGGGCATTTGGACTATCTAGGTTACCTAGGGGGCATTTGGACTATGTAGGTTAACTAGAAGACACTTGGACGATCTAGGTTAACTAGTGGGCCCTTGGACTATGTAGGTTACCTAGCGGGCACTTGGACTATCTATGCTATTAACGGGCACTTGGACTATGTAGGTAACCTAGCGGGCACTTGGACAGTCTAGGTTACCTAGCGGGCACTTGGACTTCTAGGTTAACTAACGGGCACTTCCACTATGTAGGTTGCCTAGCGGGTACGTGGACTATCTAGGTTAGGTAACGGACACATGGACTATCTATGTTACCTAGCGGGCACTTGGACTATGTACGTCCCCTAGCGCGTACTTGGACTATCTAGGTTAACTAGAGGGCCCTTGGATTATGTAGGTTAACTAGCGGGCACTTGGACTATGTAGGTTCCCTATCGTGCATTGGACTATGTAGGTTAACTAGAGGGACCTTGGACTATCTAGGTTACCTAGCGTACACTTGGAGTATGTAGGTTAACTAGCGGACACTTGGACAATCTAGGTTACCTCACGGGCACTTGAACTATGTACATACCCTAGCGGGCAATTGGATTATTTAGGTTCCCTAGCGGGCACTTGGACTATGTACGTCCCCTAGCAGGCACTTGGACTATCTAGGTTAACTAGAGGGCCCTTGGTCTATGTAGGTTAACTAGCGGGCACTTGGATTATCTAGGTTTACTAGCAGGCAATTGGACGATCTAGATTAACTAGCGGGCACTTGGACGATGCAGGTTCCCTAACGGGCACTTGGACTTTGTAGATTCCCTAGCGGGCACTTGGACTACGTAGGTTACCTAGCGAGCACTTGGACTATGTGGGTACCCTAGCGGGCATTTGGACTATCTAGGTTAACTAGTGGGCCCTTGGATTATGTAGGTTAACTGGCGGGCACTTGGACGATCTAGGTTAACTAGCGGGCACTTGGACAATCTAGGTTAACTAGCGGGCGCTTGGACTATCAAAGTTAACTAGCGAGCCCTTGGACTATATATGTTACCTAGCGGGCATTTGGACTATATAGGTTACCTAGCGGGCACTTGGACTATGTAGGTTATCTAGAGGACACTTGGACGATCTAGGTTAACTAGCGGGCACTTGGACGATATAAGTAAACTAGCGGACACTTGGACAATCTAGGTTACCTAGCTGGCACTTGAACTATGTACATACCCTAGCGGGCACTTGGACTATCTAGGTTACCTAGCGGGCACTTGGACTATGTACGTCCCCTAGCGCGTACTTGGACTATCTAGGTTAACTAGAGGGCCCTTGGACTATGTAGGTTAACTAGCAGGCACTTGGATTATCTAGGTTAACTAGCGGGCACTTGGACGATCTAGGTTAACTAGCGGGCACTTGGACTATCTAGATTAACTAGAGGGCACTTGGACAATGCAGGTTCCCTAGCGGGCACTTGGATTACCAAGTTCCCTAATGGGCACTTGGACTATGTAAGTCCATTAGCGGGCACTTGGACTATCTAGGTTCCCTAACGGGCACTTGGAATATGTAGGTTCCCTATCGGGCAATTGGACTATGTAGTTCCTCAGCGGGCACTTGGACTATGTAGGTTCCCTATCGTGCATTGGACTATGTAGGTTAACTAGAGGGACCTTGGACTATCTAGGTTACCTAGCGGACACTTGGAGTATGTAGGTTAACTAGCGGACACTTGGACAATCTGGGTTACCTAGGGTGCACTTGAACTATGTACATACCGTAGCGGGCACTTGGACTATCTAGGTTACCTAGCGGGCACTTGGACAATGTACGTCCCCTAGCAGGCACTTGGACTATCTAGGTTAACTAGAGGTCCCTTGGTCTATGTAGGTTAACTAGCGGGCACTTGGATTATCTAGGTTTACTAGTGGGCACATGGACGATCTATATTAACTAGCGGGCCCTTGGACTATCTAGATTATCTAGCGGGCACTTGGACGATGCAGGTTCCCTAACGGGAACTTGGACTATGTAGATTCCCTAGCGGGCACTTGCACTACGTAGGTTCCCTAGCGAGCACTTGGACTATGTGGGTACCCTAGCGGGCATTTGGACTATCTAGGTTAACTAGTGGGCCCTTGGACTATGTAGGTTAACTAGCGGGCACTTGGACAATCTAGGTTAACTAGCGGGCACTTGGATAATCTAGGTTAACTAGCGGGCGCTTGGACTATCAAAGTTAACTAGCGAGCCCTTGGACTATGTGGGTTAACTAGCGGGCATTTGGACTATCTAGGTTACCTAGGGGGCATTTGGAGTATATAGGTTACCTAGCGGGCACTTGGACTATGTAGGTTAACGAACGGGCACTTGGACTATCTAGGTTACCTAGTGGGCACTTGGACTATGTAGGTTACCTAGCGGGCACTTGGACTATCTAGGTGACCTAACGGGCACTTGGACTATGCAGGATACCTAGTGGGCACTTGGACTGTCTAGGTTACCTAGCGGGCACTTGGACTATGTAGGTTACCTAGCGGGCACTTTGACTCTAAAGGTTACCTTGCGGGCCCTTGGACTATGTAGGTTACCTAGCGGGCACTTGGACTATCTATGCTATTAACGGGCACTTGGACTATGTAGGTAACCTAGCGGGCACTTGGACAGTCTAGGTTACCTAGCGGGTACTTGGACTTCTAGGTTAACTAGCGGGCACTTGGACTATCTAGGTCAACTAGCGGGCCCTTTTACTATGTAGGTTAACTAGCGAGCACTTGGACTATCTAGGTTAACTAGCGGACCTTGGACTACGTAGGTTAACGAGCGGACACTTGGATGATCAATGTTAACTAGCGGGCACTTGGACTATCTAGGTTAGCTAACGGGCACTTTGACTAAGTACGTCCCCTAGTGGGCACTTGGACACTCTAGGTTAACTAACGGGCACTTGGACTATCTAAGTTACCTAGCTGGCACTTGGACTATGAAGGTTACCTAGCGGGCACTTGGACTAAATAGGTCAACTAGCGGGCCCTTGGACTATCTAGGTTAGCTAACTGGCACTTGGAAAATGTAGGTTAAGTAGCGGACACTTGCATGATCTAGGTTAACTAGCGGGCTCTTGCTCTATGTAGGTTAACTAGTGGGCCCATTGACTATGTAAGTTAACTAGCGGGCACTTGGACGATCTAGGTTAACTAGCAGACACTTGGACAATCTAGGTTAACTAGCGGGCGCATGGACTATCAAAGTTAACTAGCGAACCCTTTGACTATATAGGTTACCTAGCGGGCATTTGGACTATCTAGGTTACCTAGGGGGCATTTGGACTATATAGGTTACCTAGCGGGCACATGGACTATGTAGATTAACTAGAGGACAATTGGACGATCTAGGATAACTAGTGGGCCCTTGGACTATATAGGTTAACGAACAGGCACTTGGACTATGTAGGTTACCTAGCAGGTACTTGGACTGTCTAGGTTACCTAGCGGACACTTGGACTATCTAGGTTAACGAACGGGCACTTGGACTATCTAGGTTACCTAGTGGGCACTTGAACTATGTAGGTTACCTAGCGGGCACTTGGACTATCTAGGTGACCTAACGGGCACTTGGACTATGCAGGATACCTAGTGGGCACTTGGACTGTCTAGGTTACCTAGCGGGCACTTGGACTATGTAGGTTAAGTAGCGGGCACTTGGATTATCTAGGTTACCTAACGGGCACTTGGACTATCTAGGTTACCTAGCGGGCACTTGGACAGTCTAGGTTACCTAGCGGGCACTTGGATTTCTAGGTTAACTAGCGGGCACTTGGACTATCTAGGTCAACTAGCGGTCCCTTGTACTATGTAGGTTAACTAGCGAGCACTTTTACTATCTAGGTTACCTACCGGGCACTTGGACTATGTAGGTTACCTAGCGGGCACTTGGACTATCTAGGTTACCTAACGGACACTTGGACTATGCAGGATACCTAGTGGGCACTTGGACTGTCTAGGTTACCTAGCGGGCACTTGGACTATGTAGTTTAACTAGCGGGCACTTGGACTATCTAGGTTACCTAACGGGCATTTGGACTATGTAGACTCCCTAGCGGGCACTTGGACTACGTAGGTTCCCTAGCGGGCACTTGGACTCTGTATGTTCCCTAGCGTGCACTTGGATTATGTATGTTCCCTACGGACACTTGAACTATGTAAGTTAACTACCGGGCACTTGGACTATGTAGGTTACCTAGCAGGCACTTGGACTGTCTAGGTTACCTAGCGGGCACTTGGACTATCTAGGTTAACGAACGGGCACTTGGACTATCTAGGTTACCTAGTGGACACTTGGACTATGTAGGTGACCTAACGGGCACTTGGACTATGCAGGATACCTAGTGGGCACTTGGACTGTCTAGGTTACCTAGCGGTCACTTGGACTATGTAGGTTACCTAGCGGGCACTTTGACTCTAAAGGTTACCTTGCGGGCCCTTGGACTATGTAGGTTACCTAGCGGTCACTTGGACTATCTATGCTATTAACGGGCCCTTGGACTATGTAGGTAACCTAGCGGGAACTTGGACAGTCTAGGTTACCTAGCGGGCACTTGGACTTCTAGGTTAACTAGCGGGCACTTGGACTATCTAGGTCAACTAGCGGGCCCTTTTACTATGTAGGTTAACTAGCGAGCACTTGGACTATCTAGGTTAACTAGCGGACCTTGGACTACGTAGGTTAACTAGGGGACACATGGATGATCTATGTTAACTAGCGGGCACTTGGACTATCTAGGTTAGCTAACGGGCACTTGGACTAAGTACGTCCCCTAGTGGGCACTTGGACACTCTAGGTTAACTAACGGGCACTTGGACTATCTAAGTTACCTAGCTGGCACTTGGACTATGAAGGTTCACTAGCGGGCACTTGGATTATCTAGGTTACCTAGCGGGCACTTGGACTATGTAGGTCAACTAGCGGGCCCTTGGACTATCTATGTTAGCTAACTGGCACTTGGAATATGTAGGTTAACTAGTGGACACTTGCACTATCTAGGTTAACTAGCGGGCTCTTGCACTATGTAGGTTAACTAGCGGGCCCATTGACTATGTTGGTTAACTAGCGGGCACTTGGACGATCTAGGTTAACTAGCGGGCACTTGGAAGATATAGGTAAACTAGCGGACACTTGGACAATCTAGGTTACCTAGCTGGCACTTGAACTATGTACATACCCTAACGGGCACTTGGACTACATAGGTTACCTAGCGGACACTTGGACTATGTACGTTCCCTAGCGCGTACTTGGACTATCTAGGTTAACTAGAGGGCCCTTGGACTATGTAGGTTAACTAGCGGGCACTTGGACTATGTAGGTTCCTTATCGTGCATTGGACTATGTAGGTTAACTAGAGGGACCTTGGACTATCTAGGTTACCTAGCGGACACTTGGAGTATGTAGGTTAACTAGCGGACACTTGGACAATCTAGGTTACCTAGCGGGCACTTGAACTATGTACATACCCTAGCGGGCACTTGGACTATCTAGGTTCCCTAGCGGGCACTTGGACTATGTACATCCCCTAGCAGGCACTTGGACTATCTAGGTTAACTAGAGGGCCCTTGGTCTATGTAGGTTAACTAGCGGGCACTTGGATTATCTAGGTTTACTAGCGGGCAATTGGACGATCTAGATTAACTAGCGGGCACTTGGTCGATGCAGGTTCCCTAACGGGCACTTGGACTTTGTAGATTCCCTAGCGGGCACATGGACTACGTAGGTTCCCTAGCGAGCACTTGGACTATGTGGGTACCCTAGCGGGCATTTGGACTATCTAGGTTAACTAGTGGGCCCTTGGACTATGTAGGTTACCTAGTGGGCACTTGGACGATCTAGGTTAACGAGCGGGCACTTGGACAATCTAGGTTAACTAGCGGGCGCTTGGACTATCAAAGTTAACTAGCGAGCCCTTGGACTATATATGTTACCTAGCGGGCATTTGGACTATCTAGGTTACCTAGGGGGCATTTGGACTATATAGGTTACCTAGCGGGCACTTGGACTATGTCGGTTAACTAGAGGACACTTGGACGATCTAGGTTAACTAGCGGGCACTTGGACGATATAGGTAAACTAGCAGATACTTGGACAATCTAGGTTACCTAGCTGGCACTTGAACTATGTACATACCCTAGCGGGCACTTGGACTATCTAGGTTACCTAGCGGGCACTTGGACTATGTACGTCCCCTGGCAGGCACTTGGACTATCTAGGTTAACTAGAGGGCCCTTGGTCTATGTAGGTTAACTAGCGGGCACTTGGATTATCTAGGTTTACTAGCGGGCACTTGGACGATCTAGGTTAACTAGCGGGCACTTGGACTATCTAGATTAACTAGCGGACACTTGGACGATGCAGGTTCCCTAACGGGCACTTGGACTATGTAGATTCCCTAGTGGGCACTTGGACTACGTAGGTTCCCTAGCGAGCACTTGGACTATGTGTGTACCCTAGCGGGCATTTGGACTATCTAGGTTAACTAGTGGGCCCTTGGACTATGTAGGTTAACTAGCGGGCACTTGGACGATCTAGGTTAACTAGCGGGCACATGGACAATCTAGGTTAAGTAGCGGGCGCTTGGACTATCAAAGTTAACTAGCGAGCCCTTGGACTATATAGGTTACCTAGGGGCATTTGGACTATCTAGGTTACCTAGGGGGCATTTGGACTATATAGGTTACCTAGCGGGCACTTGGACTATGTAGGTTAACTAGAGGACACTTGGACGATCTAGGTTAACTAGTGGGCCCTTGGACTATGTAGGTTACCTAGCAGGCACTTGGACTGTCTAGGTTATCTAGCGGGCAATGGACTATCTAGGTTAACGAACGGGCACTTGGACTATGCAGGACACCTAGTGGGCACTTGGACTGTCTAGGTTACCTAGCGGGCACTTGGACTATGTAGGTTCACTAGCGGGCACTTGGACTATCTAGGTTACCTAACGGGCATTTGGACTATCTAGGTTACCTAGTGGGCACTTTGACTCTAAAGGTTAACTTGCGGGCCCTTGGACTATGTAGATTACCTAGCGGGCACTTGGACTATCTATGCTATTAACGGGCACTTGGACTATGTAGGTAACCTAGCGGGCACTTGGACAGTCTAGGTTACCTAGCGGGCACTTGGACTTCTAGGTTAACGAACGGGCACTTCGACTATGCAGGTTGCCTAGCGGGTACTTGGACTATCTAGGTTAGGTAACGGACACTTGGAGTATCTAGTTTACCTAGCGGGCACTTGGACTATGTACGTCCCCTAGCGCGTAATTGGACTATCTAGGTTAACTAGAGGGCCCTTGGACTATGTAGGTTAACTAGCGGGCACTTGGACTATGTAGGTTCCCTATCGTGCATTGGACTATGTAGGTTAACTAGAGGGACCTTGTTCTATCTAGGTTACCTAGCGGACACTTGGAGTATGTAGGTTAACTAGCGGACACTTGGACAACCTAGGTTACCTAGTGGGCACTTGAACTATGTACATACCCTAGCGGGCACTTGGACTATCTAAGTTCCCTAGCGGGCACTTGGACTATGTATGTCCCCTAGCAGGCACTTGGACTATCTAGGTTAACTAGAGGGCCCTTGGTCTATGTAGGTTAACTAGCGGGCACTTGGATTATCTAGGTATACTAGCGGGCAATTGGACGATCTAGATTAACTAGCGGGCACTTGGACGATGCAGGTTCCCTAACGGGCACTTGGACTTTGTAGATTCCCTAGCGGGCACTTGGACTACGTAGGTTCCCTAGCGAGCACTTGGACTATGTGGGTACCCTAGCGGGCATTTGGACTATCTAGGTTAACTAGTGGGCCCTTGGATTATGTAGGTTAACTGGCGGGCACTTGGACGATCTAGGTTAACTAGCGGGCACTTGGACAATCTAGGTTAACTAGCGGGCGCTTGGACTATATATGTTACCTAGCGGGCATTTGGACTATATAGGTTACCTAGCGGGCACTTGGACTATGTAGGTTATCTAGAGGACACTTGGACGATCTAGGTTAACTAGCGGGCACTTGGACGATATAAGTAAACTAGCGGACACTTGGACAATCTAGGTTACCTAGCTGGCACTTAACTATGTACATACCCTAGCGGGCACTTGGACTATCTAGGTTACCTAGCGGTCACTTGGACTATGTACGTCCCTTAGCGCGTACTTGGACTATCTAGGTTAACTAGAGGGCCCTTGGACTATGTAGGTTAACTAGCGGGCACTTGGATTATCTAGGTTAACTAGCGGGCACTTGGACGATCTAGGTTAACTAGCGGGCACTTGGACTATCTAGATTAACTAGAGGGCACTTGGACAATGCAGGTTCCCTAGCGGGCACTTGGACTACCAAGTTCCCTAATGGGCACTTGGACTATGTAAGTCCCTTAGCGGGCACTTGGACTATCTAGGTTCCCTAACGGGCACTTGGAATATGTAGGTTCCCTATCGGGCAATTGGACTATGTAGGTTCCTCAGCGGGCACTTGGACTATGTAGGTTCCCTATCGTGCATTGGACTATGTAGGTTAACTAGAGGGACCTTGGACTATCTAGGTTACCTAGCGGACACTTGGAGTATGTAGGTTAACTAGCGGACACTTGGACAATCTGGGTTACCTAGGGTGCACTTGAACTATGTACATACCCTAGCGGGCACTTGGACTATCTAGGTTACCTAGCGGGCACTTGGACTATGTACGTCCCCTAGCAGGCACTTGGACTATCTAGGTTAACTAGAGGTCCCTTGGTCTATGTAGGTTAACTAGCGGGCACTTGGATTATCTAGGTTTACTAGCGGGCACATGGACGATCTAGGTTAACTAGCGGGCCCTTGGACTATCTAGATTATCTAGCGGGCACTTGGACGATGCAGGTTCCCTAACGGGAACTTGGACTATGTAGATTCCCTAGCGGGCACTTGCACTACGTAGGTTCCCTAGCGAGCACTTGGACTATGTGGGTACCCTAGCGGGCATTTGGACTATCTAGGTTAACTAGTGGGCCCTTGGACTATGTAGGTTAACTAGCGGGCACTTGGACGATCTAGGTTAACTAGCGGGCACTTGGACAATCTAGGTTAACTAGCGGGCGCTTGGACTATCAAAGTTAACTAGCGAGCCCTTGGACTATGTGGGTTACCTAGCGGGCATTTGGACTATCTAGGTTACCTAGGGGGCATTTGGACTATATAGGTTACCTAGCGGGCACTTGGACTATGTAGGTTAACTAGAGGACACTTGGACGATCTAGGTTAACTAGTGGGCCCTTGGACTATATAGGTTAACGAACGGGCACTTGGACTATGTAGGTTACCTAGCAGGCACTTGGACTGTCTAAGTTACCTAGCAGGCACTTGGACTATCTAGGTTAACTAGCGGGCACTTGGACGATCTAGGTTAACTAGCGGGCACTTGGAAAATCTAGGTTAAGTAGCGGGCGCTTGGACTATCAAAGTTAACTAGCGAGCCCTTGGACTATATAGGTTACCTAGCGGGCACTTTGACTCTAAAGGTTAACTTGCGGGCCCTTGGACTATGTAGGTTACCTAGCGGGCACTTGGACTATCTATGCTATTAACGGGCACTTGGACTATGTAGGTAACCTAGCGGGCACTTGGACAGTCTAGGTTACCTAGCGGGCACTTGGACTTCTAGGTTAACTAACGGGCACTTCCACTATGTAGGTTGCCTAGCGGGTACTTGGACTATCTAGGTTAGGTAACGGACACATGGACTATCTAGGTTACCTAGCGGGCACTTGGACTATGTACGTCCCCTAGCGCGTACTTGGACTATCTAGGTTAACCAGAGGGCCCTTGGACTCTGTAGGTTAACTAGCGGGCACTTGGACTATGTAGGTTCCCTATCGTGCATTGGACTATGTAGGTTAACTAGAGGGACCTTGGACTATCTAGGTTACCTAGCGTACACTTGGAGTATGTAGGTAAACTAGCGGACACTTGGACAATCTAGGTTACCTCACGGGCACTTGAACTATGTACATACCCTAGCGGGCACTTGGATTATTTAGGTTCCCTAGCGGGCACTTGGACTATGTACGTCCCCTAGCAGGCACTTGGACTATCTAGGTTAACTAGAGGGCACTTGGTCTATGTAGGTTAACTAGCGGGCACGTGGATTATCTAGGTTTACTAGCGGGCAATTGGACGATCTAGATTAACTAGCGGGCACTTGGACGATGCAGGTTCCCTAACGGGCACTTGGACTATGTACTTCCCTTAGCGAGCACTTGGACTATCTAGGTTCCCTAACGGGCACTTGGAATATGTAAGTTCCCTATCGTGCCATTGGACTATGTAGGTTCCTCAGCGGGCACTTGGACTATGTAGGTTCCCTATCGTGCATTGGACTATGTAGGTTAACTAGAGGGACCATGGACTGTCTAGGTTACCTAGAGGACACTTGGAGTATGTAGGTTAACTAGCGGACACTTGGACAATCTACGTTACCTAGGGTGCACTTGAACTATGTACATACCCTAGCGGGCACTTGGACTATCTAGGTTACCTAGCGGGCACTTGGACTATGTACGTCCCCTAGCAGGCACTTGGAATATCTAGGTTAACTAGAGGGCCCTTGGTCTATGTAGGTTAACTAGCGCGCACTAGGATTATCTAGGTTTACTAGCGGGCACTTGGACGATCTAGGTTAACTAGCGGGCACTTGGACTATCTAGATTATCTAGCGGGCACTTGGACGATGCAGGTTCCCTAACGGGCACTTGGACTATGTAGATTCCCTAGCGGGCACTTGGACTACGTAGGTTCCCTAGCGAGCACTTGGACTATGTGGGTACCCTAGCGGGCATTTGGACTATCTAGGTTAACTAGTGGGCCCTTGGACTATGTAGGTTAACTAGCGGGCACTTGGACGATCTAGGTTAACTAGCGGGCACTTGGACAATCTAGGTTAACTAGCGGGCGCTTGGACTATCAAAGTTAACTAGCGAGCCCTTGGACTATATAGGTTACCTAGCGGGCATTTGGACTATCTAGGTTACCTAGGGGGCATTTGGACTATGTAGGTTAACTAGAGGACACTTGGACGATCTAGGTTAACTAGTGGGCCCTTGGACTATATAGGTTAACGAACGGGCACTTGAACTATGTAAGTTACCTAGCAGGCACTTGGACTGTCTAGGTTACCTAGTGGGCACTTGGACTATGTAGGTTACCTAGCGGGCACTTGGACTATCTATGCTATTAACGGGCACTTTGACTATGTAGGTTAACTAGAGGACACTTGGACGATCTAGGTTAACTAGTGGGCCCTTGGACTATATAGGTTAACGAACGGGCACTTGGACTATGTAGGTTACCTAGCAGGCACTTGGACTGTCTAGGTTACCTAGCGGGCACTTGGACTATCTAGGTTAACGAACGGGCACTTGGACTATCTAGGTTACCTAGTGGGCACTTGGACTATGTAGGTTACCTAGCGGGCACTTGGACTATCTATGCTATTAACGGGCACTTTGACTATGTAGGTAACCTAGCGGGCACTTGGACTTCTAGGTTAACGAACGGGCACTTCGACTATGTAGGTTGCCTAGCAGGTACTTGGACTATCTAGGTTAGGTAACGGACACTTGGACTATCTAGGTTACCTAGTGGGAACTTGGACAATGTAGGTTACCTAGGGGGAATTTGGACTATCTAGGTTACCTAACGGGCCCTTGGACTATCTAGGTTACATAGCGGGCACTTGGAGTATGTAGGTTACCTAGCGGGCCCCTGGACTATGTAGGTTACCTTGTGGGCACTTGGACTATCTAGGTAAACTAGCGGGTTCTAGACTATGTAGATTAACTAGCAGGCACTTGGACAATGCAGGTTCCCTTGAGGGCACTTTGACTATTTAGGTTCCCTACGGGCACTTGGACTATCTAGCTTACATAACGGGCACTTGGAATATGTAGGTTCCCTATCGGGCACTTGGACTATGTAGGCTCCCTAGCGGTCATTTGGACTATATAGATTACCTAGCGGGCACTTAGAAATTGTAGGTTACCTAGCGGGCACTTGGACTATGTAGGCTAACTAACGGTCACTTGGATTATGTAGTTTCCCTATCGGGCACTTGGACTATGTAGGTTAACTAGCGGGCACTTGGACTATATAGGTTCCCTATCGGGCACTTGGAGAATGTAGGTTAACTAGGGGGCACTAGGACAATGTAGGTTACCTAGCTGGCCCTTCGACTATCTAGGTTACCTAGGGGCAACCTGGACTATGTAGGTTAACTAGCGGGCACTTGGACTATCTAGGTTACCTAGCAGGCACTTGGACTATGTACGTTCCCTAGCAGCCACTAGGACTATCTACGTTACCTAGCGGGCAATTGGACTATGTACATTATCTAGCGGGCACTTGGACTATGTACGTTTCCTAGCGGGTACTTGGACAATCTATGTTAACTAGTGGGCACTTGGACTATGTAGGTTCCCTATCGGGCACTTGGACCAGATTGGTTCCCTAGCGGGCACTTGGTCTATCTAGGTTAACTAGTGGGCACCTGGACTATCTAGGTTAACTAGCTGGTTCTTGGACTACGTAGGTTAACTAGCAGGCACTTGGAATATCTAGGTTAACTAGTGGACCTTGGACTATGTAAGTTAACTAGCGGGCACTTGTACAATGCAAGTTCTCTAGCGGAAACTTTGACTATGTAGGTTCCCTAGCGGGCACTTGGGCTATAGAGGTTCCCTACGGGCACTTGGAATATCTAGGTTCCCTAACGGGCACTTGGAATATGTAGGTTCCCTATCAGGCACTTGGACTATGTAGGTCCCACAGCGGGCACTTGGACTATGTAGGTTCCCGATCGGGCATTGGACTATGTAGGTTAACTAGCGGGATCTTGGACTATCTAGGTTACCTAGCGGGCACTTGGACTATGTAGGTTAACTAGCAGACACTTGGACAATCTAGGTTACCTAGCGGGCACTTGAACTATGTACATAGCCTAGCGGGCACTTTGACGATCTAGGTTAACTAGCGGGCACTTGGACAATCTAGATTAAATAACGGGCAATTTTACGATGCAGGTTCCCAACCGGGCACTTGGACGACTAAGTTCCCTAACGGGCACTTGGACTATGTAGGTTCCCTAGCGGGCACTTGGACTATGTAGGTTCCCTAGCGGGCACTTGGACTATGTAGGTTACCTAGTGGGCACTTGGACTCTGTACATACCCTAGCGGGCACTTGGACTATCTAGGTTAACTAACGGGCTGTTGAACTACCTAGGTTACCTAGCGGGCACTCGGACTATGTAGGTTAACTAGTGGACACTTGGACGATCTCGGTTAACTACCGTGCACTTGGACTATGTAGGTTAACTAGCGGACACTTGGACAATCTAGGTTACCTAGCGGGCACTTGAACTATGTACATACCCTAGCGGGCACTTGGACTATCTAGGTTCCCTAGCGGGCACTTGGACTATGTACGTCCCCTAGCAGGCACTTGGACTATCTAGGTTAACTAGAAGGCCCTTGGTCTATGTAGGTTAACTAGCGGGCACTTGGATTATCTAGGTTTACTAGCGGGCAATTGGACGATGTAGATTAACTAGCGGGCACTTGGACGATGCAGGTTCCCTAACGGGCACTTGGACTTTGTAGATTCCCTAGCGGGCACTTGGACTACGTAGGTTCCCTAGCGAGCACGTGGACTATGTGGGTACCCTAGCGGGCATTTGGACTATCTAGGTTAACTAGTGGGCCCTTGGACTATGTAGGTTAACTAGCGGGCACTTGGACGATCTAGGTTAACTAGCGGGCACTTGGACAATCTAGGTTAACTAGCGGGTGCTTGGACTATCAAAGTTAACTAGCGAGCCCTTGGACTATATATGTTACCTAGTGGGCATTTGGACTATCTAGGTTACCTAGGGGGCATTTGGACTATATAGGTTACCTAGCGGGCACTTGTACTATGTAGTTTAACTAGAGGACACTTGGACGATCTAGGTTAACTAGCGGGCACTTGGACGATATAGGTAAACTAGCGGACACTTGGACAATCTAGGTTACCTAGCTGGCACTTGAACTATGTACATACCCTAGCGGGCACTTGGAGTATCTAAGTTACCTAGCGGGCACTTGGACTATGTATGTCCCCTAACGCGTACTTGGACTATCTAGGTTAACTAAAGGGCCCTTGGACAATGTAGGTTAACTAGCGGGCACTTGGATTATCTAGGTTAACTAGCGGGCACTTGGACGATCTAGGTTAACTAGCGGGCACTTGGACTATCAAGATTAACTAGCGGGCACTTGGACAATGCAGGTTCCCTAGCGGGCACATGGACTACCAAGTTCCCTAATGGGCCCTTGGACTATGTAGGTTCCCTAGCGGGCACTTGGGCTATGTACGTCCCTTATCGGGCACTTGGACTATCTAGGTTCCCTAACGGGCACTTGGAATATGTAAGTTCCCTATCGGGCAATTGGACTATGTAGGTTCCTCAGCGGGCACTTGGACTATGTAGGTTCCCTATCGTGCATTGGACTATGTAGGTTAACTAGAGGGACCTTGCACTATCTAGGTTACCTAGCGGACACTTGGAGTATGTAGGTTAACTAGCGGACACTTGGACAATCTACGTTACCTAGGGTGCACTTGAACTATGAACATACCCTAGCGGGCACTTGGACTATCTAGGTTCCCTAGCGGGCACTTGGACTATGTACGTCCCCTAGCAGGCACTTGGACTATCTAGGTTAACTAGAGGGCCCTTGGTCTATGTAGGTTAACTAGCGGGCACTTGGATTATCTAGGTTTACTAGCGGGCACTTGGACGATCTACGTTAACTAGCGGGCACTTGGACTATCTATCTTATCTAGTGGGAACTTGGACGATGCAGGTTCCCTAACGGGCACTTGGACTATGTAGATTCCCTAGCGGGCACTTGGACTACGTAGGTTCCCTAGCGAGCACTTGGACTATGTGGGTACCCTAGCGGGCATTTGGACTATCTAGGTTAACTACTGGGCCCTTGGACTATGTAGGTTAACTAGCGGGCACTTGGACGATCTAGGTTAACTAGTGGGCACTTGGACAATCTAGGTTAACTAGCGGGCGCATGGACTATAAAAGTTAACTAGCGCGCCCTTGGACTATATAGGTTACCTAGCGGGCATTTGGACTCTCTAGGTTACCTAGGGGGCATTTGGACTATATAGGTTACCTAGCGGGCACTTGGACTATGTAGGTTAACTACAGGACACTTGGACGAACTAGGTTAACTAGCCGGCACTTGGACGATATAGGGAAACAAGCGGACACTTGGACAATCTAGGTTACCTAGCTGGCACTTGAACTATGTACATACCCTAGCGCGCACTTGGACTATCTAGGTTACCTAGCGGGCACTTGGACTATGTACGTCCCTTAGCGCATACTTGGACTATCTAGGTTAACTAGAGGGCCCTTGGACTATGTAGGTTACCTAGCGGGCACTTGGATTATCTAGGTTAACTAGAGGGCACTTGGATGATCTAGGTTAACTAGCGGGCACTTGGACTATCTAGATTAACTAGCGGGCACTTGGACAATGCAGGTTCCCTAGCAGGCACTTGGACTACCAAGTTCCCTAATGGGCACTTGGACTCTGTATGTTCCCTAGCGGGCACTTGGACGATCTAAGTTCCCTAACGGGCACTTGGAATATGTAGGTTCCCTATCGTGCATTGGACTATATAGGTTAACTAGAGGGACCTTGGACTATCTAGGTTATCTACCGGACACTTGGAATATGTAGGTTAACTAGCGGACACTTGGACAATCTAGGTTACCTAGCGTGCACTTGAACTATGTACATACCCTAGCGGGCACTTGGACTATCTAGGTTACCTAGCGGGCACTTGGACTATGTACGTCCCCTAGCAGGCACTTGGACTATCTAGGTTAACTAGAGGGCCCTTGGTCTATGTAGGTTAACTAGCGGGCACTTGGATTATCTAGGTTTACTAGTGGGCACTTGGACGATCTAGGTTAACTAGCGGGCACTTGGACTATCTAGATTATCTAGCGGGCACTTGGACGATGCAGGTTCCCTAACGGGCACTTGGACTATGTAGATTCCCTAGCGGGCACTTGGACTATGTGGGTACGCTAGCGGGCATTTGGACTATCTAGGTTAACTAGTGGGCCCTTGGACTATGTAGGTTAAGTAGCGGGCACTTGGACGATCTAGGTTAACTAGCGGGCACTTGGACAATCTAGGTTAACTAGCAGGCGCTTGGACTATCAAAGTTAACTAGCGAGCCCTTGTACTATATAGGTTACCTAGCAGGCATTTGGACTATCTAGGTTACCTAGTGGGCACTTGGACTATGTAGGATACCTAGCGGGCACTTGGACTATCTAGGTTACCTACCGGGCACTTGGACTATGCAGGATACCTAGTGGGCACTTGGACTGTCTAGGTTACCTAGCGGGCACTTGGACTATGTAGGTTAACTAGCGGGCACTTGGATTATCTAGGTTACCTAACGGCCACTTGGACTATCTAGGTTACCAGGCGGGCACTCTGACTCTAAAGGTTACCTTGCGGGCCCTTGGACTATGTAGGTTACCTAGCGGCCACTTGGACTATCTATGCTATTAATGGGCACTTGGACTATGTAGGTAACCTAGCGGGCACTTGGACAGTCTAGGTTACCTAGCGGGCACTTGGACTTCTAGGTTAACGAACGGGCACTTCGACTATGTAGGTTGCCTAGCGGGTACTTGGACTATCTAGGTTAGGTAACGGACACTTGTACTATCTAGGTTACCTAGCGGAAACTTGGACAATGTAGGATACCTAGGGGGAATTTGGACTATCTAGGTTACCTAACGGGCCCTTGGACTATCTAGGTTACATAGCGGGCCCTTGGACTATGTAGGTTACCTTGAGGGCACTTGGATTATCTAGGTAAACTAGCGGGTTATGGACTATGTAGATTAACTAGCGGGCACTTGGACAATGCAGGTTCCCTTGAGGGCACTTTGACTATGTAGGTTCCCTAGCTGGCACTTGGACTATATATGTTCCCTACGGGCACTTGGACTATCTAGGTTACCTAACGGGCACTTGGAATATGTAGGTTCCCTATCGGGCACTTGGACTATGTAGGCTTCCTAGCGGTCATTTGGACTATATAGATTACCTAGCGGGCACTAAGAATTTGTAGGTTATCTAGCGGGCACTTGGACTATGTAGGTTAATAACGGTCACTAGGATTATGTAGGTTCCCTAGCGGGCCCTTGGACTATGTAAGTTCCCTAGCGGGTACTTGGATTATGTGGATTCCCTAGAGGGCATTTGGACTATCTAGGTTACCTAACGGGCACTTGGACTATGTAGGTTCCCTAGCGGGCACTTGGATTATGTAGGTTCCCTATCGGGCACTTGGACTATGTAGGTTAACTAGCGGTCACTTGGAGAATGTAGGTTAACTAGGGGGCACTAGGACAATGTAGGTTACCTAGCTGGCCCTTGGACTATCTAGGTTACCTAGGGGAACCTGGACTATGTAAGTTAACTAGTGGCCACTTGGACTATCTAGGTTACCTAGCAGGCACTTGGACTATGTAGGTTAACTAGAGGGCACTTGGACTATCTAGGTTACCTAGCGGGCACTTGGACTATGTACGTTCCCTAGCAGGCACTTGGACTATCTACGTTACCTAGCGGGCACTTGGACTTTGTACGTTATCTAGCGGCCACTTGGACTATGTACGTTTCCTAGTGGGTACTTGGACAATCTATGTTAACTAGCGGGCACTTGGACTAGATAGGTTCCCTAGCGGGCACTAGGTCTATCTAGGTGAACTAGCGGGCACCTGGACTATCTAGGTTAACTAGCTGGTTCTTGGACTATGTAGGTTAACTAGCAGGCACTTGGACTATCTAGGTTAACTAGCGGGCACTTGTACAATGCAGGTTCCCTAGCGGGCACTTGGACTATCTAGGTTCCCTAACGGGAACTTGGAATATGTAGGTTCCCTATCAGGCACTTGGACTATGTAGGTTCCTCAGCGGGCACTTGGACTATCTAGGTTACCTAGCAGGCACTTGGACTATGTACGTTCCCTAGCAGCCACTAGGACTATCTACGTTACCTAGCGGGCACTTGGACTATGTACGTTATCTAGCGGGCACTTGGACTATGTACGTTTCCTAGCGGGTACTTGGACAATCTATGTTAACTAGTGGGCACTTGGACTATGTAGGTTCCCTATCGGGCACTTGGACCAGATAGGTTCCCTAGCGGGCACTTTGTCTATCTAGGTTAACTAGTGGGCACCTGGACTATCTAGGTTAACTAGCTGGTTCTTGGACTATGTAGGTTAACTAGCAGGCACTTGGAATATCTAGGTTAACTAGCGGACCTTGGACTATGTAAGTTAACTAGCGGGCACTTGTACAATGCAAGTTCTCTAGCGGAAACTTTGACTATGTAGGTTCCCTAGCGGGCACTTGGGCTATAGAGGTTCCCTACGGGCACTTGGAATATCTAGGTTCCCTAACGGGCACTTGGAATATGTAGGTTCCCTATCAGGCACTTGGACTATGTAGGTCCCACAGCGGGCAGTTGGACTATGTAGGTTCCCGATCGGGCATTGGACTATGTAGGTTAACTAGCGGGATCTTGGACTATCTAGGTTACCTAGCGGGCACTTGGACTATGTAGGTTAACTAGCAGACACTTGGACAATCTAGGTTACCTAGCGGGCACTTGAACTATGTACATACCCTAGCGGGCACTTGGACGATCTAGGTTAACTAGCGGGCACTTGGACAATCTAGATTAAATAGCGGGCAATTTTACGATGCAGGTTCCCAACCGGGCACTTGGACGACTAAGTTCCCTAACGGGCACTTGGACTATGTAGGTTCCCTAGCGGGCACTTGGACTATGTAGGTTACCTAGTGGGCACTTGGACTCTGTACATACCCTAGCGGGCACTTGGACTATCTAGGTTAACTAACGGGCTGTTGAACTACCTAGGTTACCTAGCGGGCACTCAGACTATGTAGGTTAACTAGTGGACACTTGGACGATCTAGGTTAACTACCGTGCACTTGGACTTTGTAGGTTAACTAGCGGACACTTGGACAATCTAGGTTACCTAGCGGGCACTTGAACTATGTACATACCCTAGCGGGCACTTGGACTATCTAGGTTCCCTAGCGGGCACTTGGACTATGTACGTCCCCTAGCAGGCACTTGGACTATCTAGGTTAACTAGAGGGCCCTTGGTCTATGTAGGTTAACTAGCGGGCACTTGGATTATCTAGGTTTACTAGCGGGCAATTGGACGATGTAGATTAACTAGCGGGCACTTGGACGATGCAGGTTCCCTAACGGGCACTTGGACTTTGTAGATTCCCTAGCGGGCACTTGGACTACGTAGGTTCCCTAGCGAGCACGTGGACTATGTGGGTACCCTAGCGGGCATTTGGACGATCTAGGTTAACTAGTGGGCCCTTGGACTATGTAGGTTAACTAGCGGGCACTTGGACGATCTAGGTTAACTAGCGGGCACTTGGACAATCTAGGTTAACTAGCGGGTGCTTGGACTATCAAAGTTAACTAGCGAGCCCTTGGACTATATATGTTACCTAGCGGGCATTTGGACTATCTAGGTTACCTAGGGGGCATTTGGACTATATAGGTTACCTAGCGGGCACTTGTACTATGTAGTTTAACTAGAGGACACTTGGACGATCTAGGTTAACTAGCGGGCACTTGGACGATATAGGTAAACTAGCGGACACTTGGACAATCTAGGTTACCTAGCTGGCACTTGAACTATGTACATACCCTAGCGGGCACTTGGAGTATCTAAGTTACCTAGCGGGCACTTGGACTATGTACGTCCCCTAACGCGTACTTGGACTATCTAGGTTAACTAAAGGGCCCTTGGACAATGTAGGTTAACTAGCGGGCACTTGGATTATCTAGGTTAACTAGCGGGCACTTGGACGATCTAGGTTAACTAGCGGGCACTTGGACTATCAAGATTAACTAGCGGGCACTTGGACAATGCAGGTTCCCTAGCGGGCACATGGACTACCAAGTTCCCTAATGGGCCCTTGGACTATGTAGGTTCCCTAGCGGGCACTTGGACTATGTACGTCCCTTATCGGGCACTTGGACTATCTAGGTTCCCTAACGGGCACTTGGAATATGTAAGTTCCCTATCGGGCAATTGGACTATGTAGGTTCCTCAGCGGGCACTTGGACTATGTAGGTTCCCTATCGTGCATTGGACTATGTAGGTTAACTAGAGGGACCTTGCACTATCTAGGTTACCTAGCGGACACTTGGAGTATGTAGGTTAACTAGCGGACACTTGGACAATCTACGTTACCTAGGGTGCACTTGAACTATGAACATACCCTAGCGGGCACTTGGACTATCTAGGTTCCCTAGCGGGCACTTGGACTATGTACGTCCCCTAGCAGGCACTTGGACTATCTAGGTTAACTAGAGGGCCCTTGGTCTATGTAAGTTAACTAGCGGGCACTTGGATTATCTAGGTTTACTAGCGGGCACTTGGACGATCTACGTTAACTAGCGGGCACTTGGACTATCTATCTTATCTAGTGGGAACTTGGACGATGCAGGTTCCCTAACGGGCACTTGGACTATGTAGATTCCCTAGCGGGCACTTGGACTACGTAGGTTCCCTAGCGAGCACTTGGACTATGTGGGTACCCTAGCGGGCATTTGGACTATCTAGGTTAACTAGTGGGCCCTTGGACTATGTAGGTTAACTAGCGGGCACTTGGACGATCTAGGTTAACTAGTGGGCACTTGGACAATCTAGGTTAACTAGCGGGCGCATGGACTATAAAAGTTAACTAGCGCGCCCTTGGACTATATAGGTTACCTAGCGGGCATTTGGACTCTCTAGGTTACCTAGGGGGCATTTGGACTATATAGGTTACCTAGCGGGCACTTGGACTATGTAGGTTAACTACAGGACACTTGGACGAACTAGGTTAACTAGCCGGCACTTGGACGATATAGGGAAACAAGCGGACACTTGGACAATCTAGGTTACCTAGCTGGCACTTGAACTATGTACATACCCTAGCGCGCACTTGGACTATCTAGGTTACCTAGCGGGCACTTGGACTATGTACGTCCCCTAGCGCATACTTGGACTATCTAGGTTAACTAGAGGGCCCTTGGACTATGTAGGTTAACTAGCGGGCACTTGGATTATCTAGGTTAACTAGCGGGCACTTGGATGATCTAGGTTAACTAGCGGGCACTTGGACTATCTAGATTAACTAGCGGGCACTTGGACAATGCAGGTTCCCTAGCAGGCACTTGGACTACCAAGTTCCCTAATGGGCACTTGGACTATGTATGTTCCCTAGCGGGCACTTGGACGATCTAAGTTCCCTAACGGGCACTTGGAATATGTAGGTTCCCTATCGTGCATTGGACTATATAGGTTAACTAGAGGGACCTTGGACTATCTAGGTTATCTACCGGACACTTGGAATATGTAGGTTAACTAGCGGACACTTGGACAATCTAGGTTACCTAGCGTGCACTTGAACTATGTACATACCCTAGCGGGCACTTGGACTATCTAGGTTACCTAGCGGGCACTTGGACTATGTACGTCCCCTAGCAGGCACTTGGACTATCTAGGTTAACTAGAGGGCCCTTGGTCTATGTAGGTTAACTAGCGGGCACTTGGATTATCTAGGTTTACTAGCGGGCACTTGGACGATCTAGGTTAACTAGCGGGCACTTGGACTATCTAGATTATCTAGCGGGCACTTGGACGATGCAGGTTCCCTAACGGGCACTTGGACTATGTAGATTCCCTAGCGGGCACTTGGACTATGTGGGTACGCTAGCGGGCATTTGGACTATCTAGGTTAACTAGTGGGCCCTTGGACTATGTAGGTTAAGTAGCGGGCACTTGGACGATCTAGGTTAACTAGCGGGCACTTGGACAATCTAGGTTAACTAGCAGGCGCTTGGACTATCAAAGTTAACTAGCGAGCCCTTGTACTATATAGGTTACCTAGCAGGCATTTGGACTATCTAGGTTACCTAGTGGGCACTTGGACTATGTAGGATACCTAGCGAGCACTTGGACTATCTAGGTTACCTACCGGGCACTTGGACTATGCAGGATACCTAGTGGGCACTTGGACTGTCTAGGTTACCTAGCGGGCACTTGGACTATGTAGGTTAACTAGCGGGCACTTGGATTATCTAGGTTACCTAACGGCCACTTGGACTATCTAGGTTACCAGGCGGGCACTCTGACTCTAAAGGTTACCTTGCGGGCCCTTGGACTATGTAGGTTACCTAGCGGCCACTTGGACTATCTATGCTATTAATGGGCACTTGGACTATGTAGGTAACCTAGCGGGCACTTGGACAGTCTAGGTTACCTAGCGGGCACTTGGACTTCTAGGTTAACGAACGGGCACTTCGACTATGTAGGTTGCCTAGCGGGTACTTGGACTATCTAGGTTAGGTAACGGACACTTGTACTATCTAGGTTACCTAGCGGAAACTTGGACAATGTAGGATACCTAGGGGGAATTTGGACTATCTAGGTTACCTAACGGGCCCTTGGACTATCTAGGTTACATAGCGGGCCCTTGGACTATGTAGGTTACCTTGAGGGCACTTGGATTATCTAGGTAAACTAGCGGGTTATGGACTATGTAGATTAACTAGCGGGCACTTGGACAATGCAGGTTCCCTTGAGGGCACTTTGACTCTGTAGGTTCCCTAGCTGGCACTTGGACTATATATGTTCCCTACGGGCACTTGGACTATCTAGGTTACCTAACGGGCACTTGGAATATGTAGGTTCCCTATCGGGCACTTGGACTATGTAGGCTTCCTAGCGGTCATTTGGACTATATAGATTACCTAGCGGGCACTAAGAATTTGTAGGTTATCTAGCGGGCACTTGGACTATGTAGGTTAATAACGGTCACTTGGATTATGTAGGTTCCCTAGCGGGCCCTTGGACTATGTAAGTTCCCTAGCGGGTACTTGGATTATGTGGGTTCCCTAGCGGGCATTTGGACTATCTAGGTTACCTAACGGGCACTTGGACTATGTAGGTTCCCTAGCGGGCACTTGGATTATGTAGGTTCCCTATCGGGCACTTGGACTATGTAGGTTAACTAGCGGTCACTTGGAGAATGTAGGTTAACTAGGGGGCACTAGGACAATGTAGGTTACCTAGCTGGCCCTTGGACTATCTAGGTTACCTAGGGGAACCTGGACTATGTAAGTTAACTAGTGGGCACTTGGACTATCTAGGTTACCTAGCAGGCACTTGGACTATGTAGGTTAACTAGAGGGCACTTGGACTATCTAGGTTACCTAGCGGGCACTTGGACTATGTACGTTCCCTAGCAGGCACTTGGACTATCTACGTTACCTAGCGGGCACTTGGACTTTGTACGTTATCTAGCGGCCACTTGGACTATGTACGTTTCCTAGTGGGTACTTGGACAATCTATGTTAACTAGCGGGCACTTGGACTAGATAGGTTCCCTAGCGGGCACTAGGTCTATCTAGGTGAACTAGCGGGCACCTGGACTATCTAGGTTAACTAGCTGGTTCTTGGACTATGTAGGTTAACTAGCAGGCACTTGGACTATCTAGGTTAACTAGCGGGCACTTGTACAATGCAGGTTCCCTAGCGGGCACTTGGACTATCTAGGTTCCCTAACGGGCACTTGGAATATGTAGGTTCCCTATCAGGCACTTGGACTATGTAGGTTCCTCAGCGGGCACTTGGACTATCTAGGTTCCCTAACGGGCACTTGGAATATGTAGGTTCCCTATCAGGCACTTGGACTATGTAGGTCCCTCAGCGGGCACTTGGACTATGTAGGTTCCCTATCGGGCATTGGACTATGTAGGTTAACTAGCGGGATCTTGGGCTATGTAGGTTACCTAGCGGGCACTTGGACTATCTATGTTATTAACGGGCACATGGACTATGTAGGTAACCTAGCGGACACTTGGACAGTCTAGGTTACCTAGCGGGCACTTGGACTTCTAGGTTAACTAACGGGCACTAGGACTATCTAGGTTAACTAGCGGGCACATGGCCTATCTAAGTTACCTAGCTGGCACTTGGACTATGAAGGTTCACTAGCGGGCACTTGGATTATCTAGGTTACCTAGCGGGCACTTGGACTATGTAGGTCAACTAGCGGGCCCTTGGACTATCTAGGTTAGCTAACTGGCACTTGGAATATGTAGGTTAACTAGCGGACACTTGCACGATCTAGGTTAACTAGCGGGCTCTTGCACTATGTAGGTTAACTAGCGGGCCCATTGACTATGTTGATTAACTAGCGGGCACTTGGACGATCTAGGTTAACTAGCGGGCACTTAGACGATATAGGTAAACTAGCGGACACTTGGACAATCTAGGTTACCTAGCTGGCACTTGAACTATGTACATACCCTAGCGGGCACTTGGACTATCTAGGTTGCCTAGCGGGCACTTGGACTATGTACGTCCCCTAGCGCGTACTTGGACTATCTAGGTTAACTAGAGGGCCCTTGAACTATGTAGGTTAACTAGCGGGCACATGGACTATGTAGGTTCCCTATCGTGCATTGGACTATGTAGGTTAACTAGAGGGACCTTGGACTATCTAGGTTACCTAGCGGACACTTGGAGTATGTAGGTTAACTAGCGGACACTTGGACAATCTAGGTTACCTAGCGGGCACTTGAACTATGTACATACCCTAGCGTGCACTTGGACTATCTAGGTTCCCTAGCGGGCACTTGGACTATGTACGTCCTCTAGCAGGCACTTGGACTATCTAGGTTAACTAGAGGGTCCTTTGTCTATGTAGGTTAACTAGCGGGCACTTGGATTATCTAGGTTTACTAGCGGGCCATTGGACGATCTAGATTAACTAGCGGGCACTTGGTCGATGCAGGTTCCCTAACGGGCACTTGGACTTTGTAGATTCCCTAGCGGGCACTTGGACTACGTAGGTTCCCTAGCGAGCACTTGGACTATGTGGGTACCCTAGCGGGCATTTGGACGATCTAGGTTAACTAGTGGGCCCTTGGACTATGTAGGTTAACTAGCGGGCACTTGGACGATCTAGGTTAACTAGCAGACACTTGGACAATCTAGGTTAACTAGCGGGCGCTTGGACTATCAAAGTTAACTAGCGCGCCCTTGGACTATATAAGTTACCTAGCGGGCATTTGGACTCTCTAGGTTACCTAGGGGGCATTTGGACTATATAGGTTACCTAGCGGGCACTTGGACTATGTAGGTTAACTAGAGGACACTTGGACGATCTAGGTTAACTAGCGGGCACTTGGACGATATAGGGAAACTAGCGGACACTTGGACAATCTAGGTTACCTAGCTGGCACTTGAACTATGTACATACCCTAGCGGGCACTTGGACTATCTAGGTTACCTAGCGGGCACTTGGACTATGTAAGTCCCCTAGCGCGTACTTGGACTATCGAAGTTAACTAGAGGGCCCTTTGACTATGTAGGTTAACTAGCGGGCACTTGGATTATCTAGGTTCCCTAACGGGCACTTGGACTATGTAGGTTAACCAGAGGGACCTTGGACTATCTAGGTTATCTAGCGGACACTTGGAGTATGTAGGTTAACTAGCGGACACTTGGACAATCTAGGTTACCTAGCGTGCACTTGAACTATGTACATACCCTAGCGGGCACTTGGACTATCTAGGTTACCTAGCGGGCACTTGGACTATGTATGTCCCCTAGCAGGCACTTGGACTATCTAGGTTAACTATAGGGCCCTTGTTCTATGTAGGTTATCTAGCGGGCACTTGGATTATCTAGGTTTACTAGCGGGCACTTGGACGATCTAGGTTAACTAGCGGGCACTTGGACTATCTAGATTATCTAGCGGGCACTTGGACGATGCAGGTTCCCTAACGGGCACTTGGACTATGTAGATTCCCTAGCGGGCACTTGGACTATGTGGGTACCCTAGCGGGCATTTGGACTATCTAGGTTAACTAGTGGGCCCTTGGATTATGTAGCGGGCACTTGGACGATCTAGGTTACCTAGGGGGCATTTGGACTATATAGGTTACCTAGCGGGCACTTGGACTATGTAGGTTAACTAGAGGACACTTGGACGATCTAGGTTAACTAGTGGGCCCTTGGACTATATAGGTTAACGAACGGGCACTTGGACTATGTAGGTTACCAGCAGGCACTTGGACTGTCTAGGTTACCTAGCGGGCACTTGGACTATCTAGGTTAACGAACGGGCACTTGGACTATCTAGGTTACCTAGTGGGCACATGGACTATGTAGGATACCTAGCGGGCACTTGGACTATCTAGGTTACCTAACGGGCACTTGGACTATGCAGGATACCTAGTGGGCACTTGGACTGTCTAGGTTACCTAGCGGGCACTTGGACTATGTAGGTTAACTAGCGGGCACTTGGACTATCTAGGTTACCTAACGGGCACTTGGACTATCTAGGTTACCTAGCGGGCACTCTGACTCTAAAGGTTACCTTGCGGGCCCTTGGACTATGTAGATTACCTAGCGGCCACTTGGACAATCTATGCTATTAACGGGCACTTGGACTACGTAGGTAACCTAGCGGGCACTTGGACAGTCTAGGTTACCTAGCGGGCACTTGGACTTCTAGGTTAACGAACGGGCACTTCGACTATGTAGGTTGCCTAGCGGGTACTTGGACTATCTAGGTTAGGTAACGGACACTTGGACTATCTAGGTTACCTAGCGGGAACATGGACAATGTAGGATACCTAGGGGGAATTTGGACTATCTAGGTTACCTAACGGGCCCTTGGACTATCTAGGTTACATAGCGGGCCCTTGGAGTATGTAGGTTACCTAGCGGGCCCTTGGACTATGTAGGTTACCTTGTGGGCACTTGGACTATCTACGTAAACTAGCGGGTTCTGGACTATGTAGATTAACTAGCGGACACTTGGACAATGCAGGTTCCCTTGAGGGCACTTTGACTATGTAGGTTACCTAGCGGGCACTTGGAGTATATATATGTTCCCTACGGGCACTTGGACAATCTAGGTTTCCTAACCGGCACTTGGAATATGTAGGTTCCCTATCGGGCACTTGGACTATGTAGGCTCCCTAGCCGTCATTTGGAGTATATAGATTACCTAGCGGGCACTTAGAATTTGTAGGTTACCTAGCGGGCACTTGGACTATGTAGGTTAACTAACGGTCACTTGGATTATGTAGGTTCCCTAGCGGGCCCTTGGACTATGTAAGTTCCCTAGCGGGCACTTGGACTATGTGGGTTCCCTAGCGGGCATTTGGACTATCTAGGTTACCTAACGGGCACTTGGACTATGTAGGTTCCCTAGCGGGCACTTGGATTAAGTAGGTTCCCTATCGGGCACTTGGACTATGTAGGTTAACTAGCGGGCACTTGGAGAATGTAGGTTAACTAGGGGGCACTAGGACAATGTAGGTTACCTAGTTGGCCCTTGGACTATCTAGGTTACCTAGGGGGAACCTGGACTATGTAGGTTAACTAGTGGGCACTTGGACTATCTAGGTTACCTAGCAGGCACTTAGACTATGTAGGTCAACTAGCGGGCACTTGGACTATCTAGGTTACCTAGCGGGCACTTGGACTATGTACGTTCCCTAGCAGGCACTTGGACTATCTACGTTACCTAGCGGGCACTTGGACTATGTACGTTATCTAGCGGGCACTTGGACTATGTACGTTTCCTAGCGGGTACTTGGACAATCTATGTTAACTAGCGGGCACCTGGACTATATAGGTTCCCAACGGGCACTTGGACTATCTAGGTTCCCTAACGGACACTTGGACTATGTAGGTTCCTCAGCGGACACTTGGACTATCTAGGTTCCCTAACGGGCACTTGGAATATGTAGGTTCCCTATCAGGCACTTGGACAATGTAGGTCCCTCAGCGGGCTCTTGGACTATGTAGGTTCCCTATCGGGCATTGGACTATGTAGGTTAACTAGCGGGATCTTGGACTATCTAGGTTACCTAGCGGGCACTTGGACTATGTAGGTTAACTAGCGGACACTTGGACAATCTAGGTTACCTAGCGGGCACTTGAACTATGTACATACCCTAGTGGGCACTTGGACGATCTAGGTTAACTAGCAGGCACTTGGACGATCTAGGTTAACTAGCGGGCAATTGGACGATGCAGGTTCCCAACTGGGCACTTGGACGACAAAGTTCCCTAACGGGCACTTGGACTATGTAGGTTCCCTAGCGGGCACTTGGACTATGTAGGTTCCCTTTTGGGCACTTGGACTATGTAGGTCAACTAGCGGGCACTTGGACTCTGTACATACCCTAGCGGGCACTTGGACTATCTAGGTTACCTAGCGGGTACTTGGACTATGTTCATTCCCTAGTGGGCACTTGGACTATCTAGGTTAACTAACGGGCTGTTGAACTACCTAGGTTATCTAGCGGGCACTCGGACTATGTAGGTTAAATAGCGGACACTTGTACTATGTAGGTTACCTAGCGGGCAATTGGACTATGTAGGTTACCTAGCGGGCACTTGGACTATCTAGGTTACCTAACGGGCACTTGGACTATGCAGGATACCTAGTGGGCACTTGTACTGTCTAGGTTACCTACCGGGCACTTGGACTATGTAGGTTATCTAGCGGGCCCTTGGACTATGTAGGTTACCTAGCGGGCACTTGGACTCTGTACATACCCTAGCGGGCACTTGGACTATCTAGGTTACCTAGCGGGTACTTGGACTATGTTCATTCCCTAGTGGGCACTTGGACTATCTAGGTTAACTAACGGGCTGTTGAACTACCTAGGTTATCTAGCAGGCACTCGGACTATGTAGGTTAAATAGCGGACACTTGTACTATGTAGGTTACCTAGCGGGCAATTGGACTATGTAGGTTACCTAGCGGGCACTTGGACTATCTAGGTTACCTAACGGGCACTTGGACTATGCAGGATACCTAGTGGGCACTTGTACTGTCTAGGTTACCTACCGGGTACTTGGACTATGTAGGTTATCTAGCGGCCCTTGGACTATGTAGGTTATCTAGCGGGCACTTGGACTCTGTACATACCCTAGCAGGCACTTGGACTATCTAGGTTACCTAGCGGGTACTTGGACTATGTTCGTTCCCTAGTGGGCACTTGGACTATCTAGGTTAACTAACGGGCTGTTGAACTACCTAGGTTATCTAGCGGGCACTCGGACAATGTAGGTTAACTAGTGGACACTTGGACGATCTAGGTTAACTAGCGTGCACTTGGACTATGTAGGTTAAATAGCGGACACTTGTACTATGTAGGTTACCTAGCGGGCAATTGGACTATGTAGGTTACCTAGCGGGCACTTGGACTATCTAGGTTACCTAACGGGCACTTGGACTATGCAGGATACCTAGTGGGCATTTGTACTGTCTAGGTTACCTACCGGGCACTTGGACTATGTAGGTTATCTAGCGTGCCCTTGGACTATGTAGGTTACCTAGCGGGCACTTGGACTCTGTACATACCCTAGCGGGCACTTGGACTATCTAGGTTACCTAGCGGGTACTTGGACTATGTTCGTTCCCTAGTGGGCACTTGGACTATCTAGGTTAACTAACGGGCTGTTGAACTACCTAGGTTATCTAGCGGGCACTCGGACTATGTAGGTTAACTAGTGGACACTTGGACGATCTAGGTTACCTAACGGGCACTTGGACTATGCAGGATACCTAGTGGGCACTTGTACTGTCTAGGTTACCTACTGGGCACTTGGACTATGTAGTTTAACTAGTGGGCACTTGGACTATCTAGGTTACCTAGCGGGCACTTGGATCTAAAGGTTACCTTGCGGGCCCTTGGACTATGTAGGTTACCTAGCGGGCAAATGGACTATCTATGTTATTAACGGGCACGTGGACTATGTAGGTAACCTAGCGGACACTTGGACAGTCTAGGTTACCTAGCGGGCACTTGGAGTACTAGGTTAACGAACGGGCACTTGGACTATGTAGGTTGCCTAGCGGGCACTTGAACTATTTAGGTTAGGTAACAGGCACTTGGACTATCTAGGTTACCTAGCGGGAACTTGGACTATGTAGGTTACCTAGCGGGCACTTGGACTATCTAGATTACCTAACGGGCACTTGGACTATCTAGGTTACCTAGCGGGCATTTGGAATATGTAGGTTACCTAGCGGGCCCTTGGACTATGTAGGTTACCTTGCGGGCACTTGGACAACCTAGGTTAACGAACGTGCACTTGGACTATGTAGGTAACCTAGAGGGCACTTGGACAGTCTAGGTTACCTAGAGGGCACTTGGACTATCTAGGTTACCCAGCGGGCACTTGGACTATCTAGGTTAACTAGCTGGTTCTTGGACTATGTAGGTTAACTAGCAGGCACTTGGACTATCTAGGTTAACTAGCGGACCTTGGACTATGTAGGTTAACTAGCGGGCACATGGACTATGTAGGTTCCCTATCGTGCATTGGACTATGTAGGTTAACTAGAGGGACCTTGGACTATCTAGGTTACCTAGCGGACACTTGGAGTATGTAGGTTAACTAGCGGACACTTGGACAATCTAGGTTACCTAGCGGGCACTTGAACTATGTACATACCCTAGCGTGCACTTGGACTATCTAGGTTCCCTAGCGGGCACTTGGACTATGTACGTCCTCTAGCAGGCACTTGGACTATCTAGGTTAACTAGAGGGTCCTTTGTCTATGTAGGTTAACTAGCGGGCACTTGGATTATCTAGGTTTACTAGCGGGCCATTGGACGATCTAGATTAACTAGCGGGCACTTGGTCGATGCAGGTTCCCTAACGGGCACTTGGACTTTGTAGATTCCCTAGCGGGCACTTGGACTACGTAGGTTCCCTAGCGAGCACTTGGACTATGTGGGTACCCTAGCGGGCATTTGGACGATCTAGGTTAACTAGTGGGCCCTTGGACTATGTAGGTTAACTAGCGGGCACTTGGACGATCTAGGTTAACTAGCAGACACTTGGACAATCTAGGTTAACTAGCGGGCGCTTGGACTATCAAAGTTAACTAGCGCGCCCTTGGACTATATAAGTTACCTAGCGGGCATTTGGACTCTCTAGGTTACCTAGGGGGCATTTGGACTATATAGGTTACCTAGCGGGCACTTGGACTATGTAGGTTAACTAGAGGACACTTGGACGATCTAGGTTAACTAGCGGGCACTTGGACGATATAGGGAAACTAGCGGACACTTGGACAATCTAGGTTACCTAGCTGGCACTTGAACTATGTACATACCCTAGCGAGCACTTGGACTATCTAGGTTACCTAGCGGGCACTTGGACTATGTAAGTCCCCTAGCGCGTACTTGGACTATCGAAGTTAACTAGAGGGCCCTTTGACTATGTAGGTTAACTAGCGGGCACTTGGATTATCTAGGTTCCCTAACGGGCACTTGGACTATGTAGGTTAACCAGAGGGACCTTGGACTATCTAGGTTATCTAGCGGACACTTGGAGTATGTAGGTTAACTAGCGGACACTTGGACAATCTAGGTTACCTAGCGTGCACTTGAACTATGTACATACCCTAGCGGGCACTTGGACTATCTAGGTTACCTAGCGGGCACTTGGACTATGTATGTCCCCTAGCAGGCACTTGGACTATCTAGGTTAACTATAGGGCCCTTGTTCTATGTAGGTTATCTAGCGGGCACTTGGATTATCTAGGTTTACTAGCGGGCACTTGGACGATCTAGGTTAACTAGCGGGCACTTGGACTATCTAGATTATCTAGCGGGCACTTGGACGATGCAGGTTCCCTAACGGGCACTTGGACTATGTAGATTCCCTAGCGGGCACTTGGACTATGTGGGTACCCTAGCGGGCATTTGGACTATCTAGGTTAACTAGTGGGCCCTTGGATTATGTAGCGGGCACTTGGACGATCTAGGTTACCTAGGGGGCATTTGGACTATATAGGTTACCTAGCGGGCACTTGGACTATGTAGGTTAACTAGAGGACACTTGGACGATCTAGGTTAACTAGTGGGCCCTTGGACTATATAGGTTAACGAACGGGCACTTGGACTATGTAGGTTACCAGCAGGCACTTGGACTGTCTAGGTTACCTAGCGGGCACTTGGACTATCTAGGTTAACGAACGGGCACTTGGACTATCTAGGTTACCTAGTGGGCACATGGACTATGTAGGATACCTAGCGGGCACTTGGACTATCTAGGTTACCTAACGGGCACTTGGACTATGCAGGATACCTAGTGGGCACTTGGACTGTCTAGGTTACCTAGCGGGCACTTGGACTATGTAGGTTAACTAGCGGGCACTTGGACTATCTAGGTTACCTAACGGGCACTTGGACTATCTAGGTTACCTAGCGGGCACTCTGACTCTAAAGGTTACCTTGCGGGCCCTTGGACTATGTAGATTACCTAGCGGCCACTTGGACAATCTATGCTATTAACGGGCACTTGGACTACGTAGGTAACCTAGCGGGCACTTGGACAGTCTAGGTTACCTAGCGGGCACTTGGACTTCTAGGTTAACGAACGGGCACTTCGACTATGTAGGTTGCCTAGCGGGTACTTGGACTATCTAGGTTAGGTAACGGACACTTGGACTATCTAGGTTACCTAGCGGGAACATGGACAATGTAGGATACCTAGGGGGAATTTGGACTATCTAGGTTACCTAACGGGCCCTTGGACTATCTAGGTTACATAGCGGGCCCTTGGAGTATGTAGGTTACCTAGCGGGCCCTTGGACTATGTAGGTTACCTTGTGGGCACTTGGACTATCTACGTAAACTAGCGGGTTCTGGACTATGTAGATTAACTAGCGGACACTTGGACAATGCAGGTTCCCTTGAGGGCACTTTGACTATGTAGGTTACCTAGCGGGCACTTGGAGTATATATATGTTCCCTACGGGCACTTGGACAATCTAGGTTTCCTAACCGGCACTTGGAATATGTAGGTTCCCTATCGGGCACTTGGACTATGTAGGCTCCCTAGCCGTCATTTGGAGTATATAGATTACCTAGCGGGCACTTAGAATTTGTAGGTTACCTAGCGGGCACTTGGACTATGTAGGTTAACTAACGGTCACTTGGATTATGTAGGTTCCCTAGCGGGCCCTTGGACTATGTAAGTTCCCTAGCGGGCACTTGGACTATGTGGGTTCCCTAGCGGGCATTTGGACTATCTAGGTTACCTAACGGGCACTTGGACTATGTAGGTTCCCTAGCGGGCACTTGGATTAAGTAGGTTCCCTATCGGGCACTTGGACTATGTAGGTTAACTAGCGGGCACTTGGAGAATGTAGGTTAACTAGGGGGCACTAGGACAATGTAGGTTACCTAGTTGGCCCTTGGACTATCTAGGTTACCTAGGGGGAACCTGGACTATGTAGGTTAACTAGTGGGCACTTGGACTATCTAGGTTACCTAGCAGGCACTTAGACTATGTAGGTCAACTAGCGGGCACTTGGACTATCTAGGTTACCTAGCGGGCACTTGGACTATGTACGTTCCCTAGCAGGCACTTGGACTATCTACGTTACCTAGCGGGCACTTGGACTATGTACGTTATCTAGCGGGCACTTGGACTATGTACGTTTCCTAGCGGGTACTTGGACAATTTATGTTAACTAGCGGGCACCTGGACTATATAGGTTCCCAACGGGCACTTGGACTATCTAGGTTCCCTAACGGACACTTGGACTATGTAGGTTCCTCAGCGGGCACTTGGACTATCTAGGTTCCCTAACGGGCACTTGGAATATGTAGGTTCCCTATCAGGCACTTGGACAATGTAGGTCCCTCAGCGGGCTCTTGGACTATGTAGGTTCCCTATCGGGCATTGGACTATGTAGGTTAACTAGTGGGATCTTGGACTATCTAGGTTACCTAGCGGGCACTTGGACTATGTAGGTTAACTAGCGGACACTTGGACAATCTAGGTTACCTAGCGGGCACTTGAACTATGTACATACCCTAGCGGGCACTTGGACGATCTAGGTTAACTAGCAGGCACTTGGACGATCTAGGTTAACTAGCGGGCAATTGGACGATGCAGGTTCCCAACTGGGCACTTGGACGACAAAGTTCCCTAACGGGCACTTGGACTATGTAGGTTCCCTAGCGGGCACTTGGACTATGTAGGTTCCCTTTTGGGCACTTGGACTATGTAGGTCAACTAGCGGGCACTTGGACTCTGTACATACCCTAGCGGGCACTTGGACTATCTAGGTTACCTAGCGGGTACTTGGACTATGTTCATTCCCTAGTGGGCACTTGGACTATCTAGGTTAACTAACGGGCTGTTGAACTACCTAGGTTATCTAGCGGGCACTCGGACTATGTAGGTTAAATAGCGGACACTTGTACTATGTAGGTTACCTAGCGGGCAATTGGACTATGTAGGTTACCTAGCGGGCACTTGGACTATCTAGGTTACCTAACGGGCACTTGGACTATGCAGGATACCTAGTGGGCACTTGTACTGTCTAGGTTACCTACCGGGCACTTGGACTATGTAGGTTATCTAGCGGGCCCTTGGACTATGTAGGTTACCTAGCGGGCACTTGGACTCTGTACATACCCTAGCGGGCACTTGGACTATCTAGGTTACCTAGCGGGTACTTGGACTATGTTCATTCCCTAGTGGGCACTTGGACTATCTAGGTTAACTAACGGGCTGTTGAACTACCTAGGTTATCTAGCGGGCACTCGGACTATGTAGGTTAAATAGCGGACACTTGTACTATGTAGGTTACCTAGCGGGCAATTGGACTATGTAGGTTACCTAGCGGGCACTTGGACTATCTAGGTTACCTAACGGGCACTTGGACTATGCAGGATACCTAGTGGGCACTTGTACTGTCTAGGTTACCTACCGGGTACTTGGACTATGTAGGTTATCTAGCGGCCCTTGGACTATGTAGGTTATCTAGCGGGCACTTGGACTCTGTACATACCCTAGCAGGCACTTGGACTATCTAGGTTACCTAGCGGGTACTTGGACTATGTTCGTTCCCTAGTGGGCACTTGGACTATCTAGGTTAACTAACGGGCTGTTGAACTACCTAGGTTATCTAGCGGGCACTCGGACAATGTAGGTTAACTAGTGGACACTTGGACGATCTAGGTTAACTAGCGTGCACTTGGACTATGTAGGTTAAATAGCGGACACTTGTACTATGTAGGTTACCTAGCGGGCAATTGGACTATGTAGGTTACCTAGCGGGCACTTGGACTATCTAGGTTACCTAACGGGCACTTGGACTATGCAGGATACCTAGTGGGCATTTGTACTGTCTAGGTTACCTACCGGGCACTTGGACTATGTAGGTTATCTAGCGTGCCCTTGGACTATGTAGGTTACCTAGCGGGCACTTGGACTCTGTACATACCCTAGCGGGCACTTGGACTATCTAGGTTACCTAGCGGGTACTTGGACTATGTTCGTTCCCTAGTGGGCACTTGGACTATCTAGGTTAACTAACGGGCTGTTGAACTACCTAGGTTATCTAGCGGGCACTCGGACTATGTAGGTTAACTAGTGGACACTTGGACGATCTAGGTTACCTAACGGGCACTTGGACTATGCAGGATACCTAGTGGGCACTTGTACTGTCTAGGTTACCTACTGGGCACTTGGACTATGTAGTTTAACTAGTGGGCACTTGGACTATCTAGGTTACCTAGCGGGCACTTGGATCTAAAGGTTACCTTGCGGGCCCTTGGACTATGTAGGTTACCTAGCGGGCAAATGGACTATCTATGTTATTAACGGGCACGTGGACTATGTAGGTAACCTAGCGGACACTTGGACAGTCTAGGTTACCTAGCGGGCACTTGGAGTACTAGGTTAACGAACGGGAACTTGGACTATGTAGGTTGCCTAGCGGGCACTTGAACTATTTAGGTTAGGTAACAGGCACTTGGACTATCTAGGTTACCTAGCGGGAACTTGGACTATGTAGGTTACCTAGCGGGCACTTGGACTATCTAGGTTACCTAACGGGCACTTGGACTATCTAGGTTACCTAGCGGGCATTTGGAATATGTAGGTTACCTAGCGGGCCCTTGGACTATGTAGGTTACCTTGCGGGCACTTGGACTACCTAGGTTAACGAACGTGCACTTGGACTATGTAGGTAACCTAGAGGGCACTTGGACAGTCTAGGTTACCTAGAGGGCACTTGGACTATCTAGGTTACCCAGCGGGCACTTGGACTATCTAGGTTAACTAGCTGGTTCTTGGACTATGTAGGTTAACTAGCAGGCACTTGGACTATCTAGGTTAACTAGCGGACCTTGGACTATGTAAGTTAACTAGTGGGCACTTGGGCTATCTAGGTTAACTAGCGGGCACTTGCACAATGCAGGTTCCCTAGCGGGCACTTTGACTATGTAAGTCCCCTAGCGGGCACTTAGACTATATAAGTTCCCAACGGGCACTTGGACTATGTAGGTTCCCTAACGGGCACTTGGACTATGTAGGTTCCTCAGCAGGCACTTGGACTATGTAGGTTCCCTATCAGGAACTTGGACTATGTAGGTTAACTAGCGGGCACTTGGGTGATCAATGTTAACTAGCGGGCACTTGGACAATCTAGGTTAATTAGCGGGCACTTGTACAATACAGGTTCCCTAGAGGGCACTTTTACTATGTAGGTTCCCTAGCGGGCACTTGGACTATATAGGTTCCCTA
Organism: Tenrec ecaudatus; assembly: GCF_050624435.1. NCBI lineage: Eukaryota > Metazoa > Chordata > Mammalia > Afrosoricida > Tenrecidae > Tenrec > Tenrec ecaudatus. The sequence continues at coordinate 140,528 of NW_027459665.1, forward strand.
CGGGCACTTGGACTATCTAGGTTCCCTAACGGGCACTTGGAATATGTAGGTTCCCTATCAGGCCCTAGGACTATGTAGGTCCCTCAGCGGGCACTTGGATTATGTAGGTTCCCTATCGGGCATTGGACTATGTAGGTTAACTAGCGGGATCTTGGACTACCTAGGTTACCTAGCGGGCACTTGGACTATGTAGGTTAACTAGCGGACACTTGGACAATCTAGGTTACCTAGCGGGCACTTGAACTATGTACATACCCTAGCGGGCACTTGGACAATCTAGGTTAACTAGCGGGCACTTGGATGATCTAGGTTAACTAGCGGGCAATTGGACGATGCAGGTTCCCAACCGGGCACTTGGACGACTAAGTTCCCTAACGGGCACTTGGACTATGTAGGTTCCCTAGCGGGCACTTGGACTATGTAGGTTCCCTTTCGGGCACTTGGACTATGTAGGTTATCTAGCGGGCCCTTGGACTATGTAGGTTACCTAGCGGGCACTTGGACTCTGTACATACCCTAGCGGGCACTTGGACTATCTAGGTTACCTAGCGGGTACTTGGACTATGTACGTTCCCTAGTGGGCACTTGGACTATCTAGGTTAACTAACGGGCTGTTGAACTACCTAGGTTACCTAGCGGGCACTCGAACTATGTAGGTTAACTAGTGGACAATTGGACGATCTAGGTTAACTAGCGTGCACTTGGACTATGTAGGTTAACTAGCGGGCCCTTCGACTATGTAGGTTACCTAGCGGGCACTTGGACTCTGTACATACCCTAGCGGGCACTTGGACTATATAGGTTACCTAGCGGGTACTTAGACTATGTACGTTCCCTAGTGGGCACTTGGACTATCTAGGTTAACTAACGGGCTGTTGAACTACCTAGGTTACCTAGCGGGCACTCGAACTATGTAGGTTAACTAGTGGACACTTGGACGATCTAGGTTAACTAGCGTGCACTTGGACTATGTAGGTTAACTAGCGGGCCCTTCGACTATGTAGGTTAACTAGCGGGCACTTAGAGTATCTAGGTTACCTAGCGGGCACTTGGACTATGTACATACCCTAGCGGGCACTTGGACTATGTACGTCCCCTAGTGGGCACTTGGACTATCTAGGTTAACTAACGGGCAATAGAACTATCTATGATAACTAGTGGGCACGTGGACTATCTAGGTTACCAAGCGGGCACTTGGACTATGTAGGTCAAGTAGCGGGCCCTTGGACTATCTAGGTTAGCTTACCGTCACTTGGACTATGTAGGTTAACTAGAGGGTATTGGGACTATGTAGGTTAACTAGCGGACACTTGGACGATCTAGGTTAACTTGCGGGCCCTTGCACTATGTAGGTAAACTAGCGGGCCCTTTGACTATGTAGGTTAACTAGCGGGCACTTGAACCATCTATGTTAAGTAGCGGGCACTTGGACTATATAGGTTAACTAGCGGACACTTGGATTAGCTAGGTTACCTAGCGGGCACTTGAACCATGTAGGTTAGCTAGTTGGCCCTTGGACTATCTAGGTTAGCTAACGGGCACGTGGACTATGTAGGTTAAATAGCGTGCACTTGGACTATGTAGGTGCCCTAGCGGGCATTTGGACTATATAGATTACCTAGCGGGCACTTGGACTTTGTAGGTTACCTAGCGGGCACTTGGACTATCTAAGTTCCCTAGCGGGCACTTGGACTACATAGTTTCCCTAAAGGGCACTTGGACTACGTAGGTTCCCTAGCAGGCACTCGGACAATGAAGGTTCCCTAGCGGGCACATGGACTATGTAGGTTCCCTATAAGGCTCTTTGACTATGTAAGTTCTCTAACGGGCAATTGGACTATGTGAGTTCCCTAGGGGGCATTTGGACTATCTAGGTTACCTAACGGGCACTTGGACTATGTAGGTTCCCTAGCGAGCACTTGGATTATGTAATTTCCCTATTGGTCACTTGGACTATGTACGTTACTAGCGGGCATTTGGACTATGTAGGTTCCCTATCAGGGACTTGGACGATGTAGGTTAACTAGCGGGCACTAGGACTATGTAAGTTACCTAGCGGGCACTTGGACTATGTAGGTTAACTAGCGGGCACTTGGACTATCTAGGTTAACTAGCGGGCCCTTGGACTATGTAGGTTAACTAGCGGGCACTTTGACGATCTAGGTTAGCAAACAGGCAATTGGATTATGTAGGTTACCTAGCAGGCACTTGGACTGTCTAAGATAACGAACGGGCACTTGGACTATGTAGGTTACCTAGGGGGCACTTGGACTATCTATGTTAGCTAACGGGCACTTGGACAATCTAAGTTACTTAGCGAGCACTTGGACTATGTAGGTTACCTCGCGGGCCCTTGGACTATGTAGATTACCTAGCGGGCAATTGGACTATCTAGGTAAACGAACGGGCACTTGGACTATGTAGGTTACCTAGCAGGCACTTGGACTGTCTAAGATAACGAACGGGCACTTGGACTATGTAGGTTACCTAGGGGGCACTTGGACTATCTATGTTAGCTAACGGGCACTTGGACAATCTAAGTTACTTTGCGAGTACTTAGACTATGTAGGTTACCTCGCGGGCCCTTGGACTATGTAGATTACCTAGCGGGCAATTGGACTATCTAGGCAAACGAACGGGCACTTGGACTATGTAGTTACCTAAGAGGAACTTGGACTATCTAGGTTAACTAGCGGGCACTTGGACGATGCAGGTTCCCTAGAGGGCACTTTGACTATGTAGGTTACCTAGCGGGCATTTGGACTATCTAGGTTAGCTAACGGGCACTTGGACTATGTACGTTACTAGCGGGCATTTGGAATATGTAGGTTACCTAGCGGATACTTGGACTATGTAGGTTCCCCATCAGGGACTTGGACAATGTTGGCTAACTAGCGGGCATTTGGACTATCTAGGTTAACTAGCGGGCCCTTGGACTATGTAGGTTAACTAGCGGGCCCTTTGACGATCTAGGTTAGCAAACGGGCACTTGGACTATGTAGGTAACCTAGCGGGCACTTGGACTATGTAGGTTACCTAGCGGGCACTTGAACTATGGAGGTTAACTAGCGGGCACTTGGACTATCTAGGTTACCTAACGGGCACTTGGACTATCTAGGTTACCTAGCGGGCACTTGGATTCTAAAGGTTATCTAGCCAGCCCTTGGATTATGTAGGTTACCTAGTGGGCAATAAGACTATCTAGGTTAACGAACGGGCACGTGGACTATGTAGGTAACCTAACGGGCACTTGGACTATCTAGGTTAGGTACCGGGCACTTCGACTATCTAGGTTACCTAGCGGGCATTTGGACTATCTAGATTAATTAGCGGGCACTTGTACAATGCAGGTACCCTAGCGGGCGATTTGACTATGTAGGTTCCCTAGAGGGCACTTGGACTATATAGGTTCCCTATGGGCACTTGGACTATCTAGGTGCCCTAACGGGCACTTGGAATACGTAGGTTCCCCTTCGGACACTTGGAAGATGTAGGTTCCTCAGCGGGCACTTGGACTATGTAGATTAACTAGCAGGCACTTTGACTATCTAGGTTACCTTGCGGGCACTTGGACTATGTACGTCCCCTAGCGGGCACTTGGACTATCGAGGTTAACTAGAGGGCCCTTGGACTATGTAGGTTAACTAGCGGTCACTTGGACTATCTAGGTTAACTAACGGACCTTGGACTATGTAGGTTAACTAACGGGCACTTGTACGATCTAGGTTAACTAGCGGGCACTTGGACTATCTAGGTTAACTAGCGGGGACTAGGACTATCTATGTTAACTAGCGGGCACTTGGACGATACAGGTTCCCTAGAAGGCACTTGGACTATCTAGGTTCCCTAAAAGGCACTTGGACTATGTAGGTTCCCTAGCTGGCACTTGGACTATGTAGGTCCCTTAGCCGGAACTTGGACTATGTAGGTTCCCTATCGGGCAGTTGGACTATGTAGGTTAACTAGCGGGCCCTTAGATTATCTAGGATACCTAGCGGGCACTTGGACTATGTACGTCCCCTAGCAGGCACTTGGACTATCTAGGTTAACTAGAGGGCCCTTGGACTATGTAGGTTAACTAGCGGGCACTTGGAATATCTAGGTTAACTAGCAGACCTTGGACTATGTAGGTTAACTAGCGGGCACTTGGACGATCTAGGTTAACTAGCGGGCACTTGCACGATCTAGGTTAACTAGCGGGCACTTGGACTATCTAGATTAACTAATGGGCACTTGGACGATGTAGGTTCCCTAGCGGGCACTTGGACTATATAGGTTAATTAGCAGGCACTTGGACTATGGAATTTACCTAGTGGGCACTTGGACTGTCTAGGTTACCTAACGGGCACTTGGACTATGTAGGTTAATTAGCGGGAACTTGGAATATGTAGGTTACCTAGCGGGCACTTGGACTATAGGTTAACTAGCGGGCACTTGGACTTTATAGGTTACCTAGTGGGCCCTTGGACTATGTAGGTTACCTAGCGGGCTCTTGGACTATCTAGGTTAACGAACTTGCACTTGGACTATTTAGGTAACCTAGCGGGCACTTGAACAGTCTAGGTTACTTAGCGGTCACTTGGACTATCTAGGTTAACGAATGGGCACTTGGACTATGTAGGTTACCTAGCGGGCACTTCGACTATCTAGGTTAGTAAACCGGAACTTGGACTATCTAGGTTAACTAGCGGGCACTTGTACAATGCAGGTTCCCTAGCGGGCGCTTTGACTATGTAGGTTCCCTAGAGGGCACTTGGACTATATAGGTTCCCTATGGGCACTTGGACTATCTAGGTGCCCTAACGGGCACTTGGAATACGTAGATTCCCTTTCGGACACTTGGACTATGTAGGTTCTTCAGCGGGCACTTGGACTATGTAGGTTAACTAGCGGGCACTTGGACTATCTAGGTTACCTAGCGTGCACTTGGACTATGTACGTCCCCTAGCGGGCACTTGGACTATCGAGGTTAACTAGAGGGCCCTTGGACTATGTAGGTTAACTAGCGGGCACTTGGACTATCTAGGTTAACTAACGAACCTTGGACACTGTAGGTTAACTAACGGGCACTTGGACGATCTAGGTTAACTAGCGGGCACTTGGACTATCTAGGTTAACTAGCGGGAACTTGGACTATCTATGTTAACTAGCGGACACTTGGACGATGCAGGTTCCCTAGAGGGCACTTGGACTATCTAGGTTCCCTAACAGGCACTTGGACTATGTTGGTTCCCTAGCTGGCACTTGGACTATGTACGTCCCTTAGCGGGAACTTGGACTATGTAGGTTCCCTATCGGGCAGTTGGACTATGTAGGTTAACTAGCGGGCTGTTAGACTATCTAGGTTACCTAGCGGGCACTTGGACAATGTACGTACCCTAGCGGGCACTTGGACTATCTAGGTTAACTAGAGGGCCCTTGGACTATGTAGGTTATCTAGCGGGCACTTGGAATATCTAGGTTAACTAGCGGACCTTGGACTATGTAGGTTAACTAGCGGGCACTTGGACGATCTAGGTTAACTAGCGGGCACTTGGACTATCTATGTTAACTAGCGGGCACTTGGACTATCTAGATTAACTAGTGGGCACTTGGAATATCTAGGTTAACTAGCGGGCATTTGGACTATATAGGTTAATTAGCAGGCATTTGGACTATGCAGGTTACCTAGCGGGCACTTGGACTGTCTAGGTTACCTAACGGGCACTTGGACTATTTAGGTTAATTAGCGGGCACTTGGACTATGTAGGTTAGCTAACAGAAACTTGGACTATCTAGGTTAACGAATGGGCACTTGGACTATGGAGGTTACCTAGCGGGCACTTGGACTATGTAGGTTAACTAGCGGGAACATGGACTATCTAGGTTACCTAACGGGCACTTGGACTATGCAGGTAACCTAGCGGGCACTTGGACCTTGTAGGTTAACTAGCGGGCACTTGGATATCTAGGTTACCTAACGGGCACTTGGACTATCTATGTTACCTAGCGGGCACTTGGATTCTAAAGGTTACCTAGCCAGCCCTTGGACTATGTAGGTTACCTAGTGGGCAATTGGACTATCTAGGTTAATGAACTGGCACGTGGACTATGTAGGTAACCTTACGGGCACTTGGACTATCTAGGTTAGGTAACAGGCACTTGGACTATCTAGGATACCTAGCGGGAACATGGAATATGTAGGTTACCTAGCGGGCACTTGGACTATAGGTTAACTAGCGGGCACTTGGACTATATAGGTTACCTAGCGGGCCCTAGGACTATGTAGGTTACCTAGCGCGACTTGGACTATCTAAGTTAACGAACGTGCACTTGGACTATGTAGGTAACCTAGCGGGCACTGGGACAGTATAGGTTACCTAGTGGGCACTTGGACTATCTAGGTTAACGAATGGGCACTTGGACTATGTAGGTTACCTAGCGGGCACTTGGATTATCTAGGTTAGTAAACCGGAACTTGGAATATCTAGGTTACCTAGCGGGCACTTGGACTATGTAGGTTACCTTGCGGGCACGTGGCCTATCTAGGTTACCTAACGGGAACTTGGACTATGTAGGTTTACTAGCGGACACTTGGACGATCTAGGTTAACTAGCGGGCATTTGGACAATGCAGGTTCCCTAGCGGGCACAATGAATATGTAGATTCCCTAGAGGGCACTTGGACTATATAGGTTCCCTATGGGCACTTGGATTATCTGGGTTCCCTAACGGGCACTTGGAATATGAAGATTCCCTATCGGGCACTTGGACTGTGTAGGTTCCTCATTGGGCACTTGGACTATGTAGGTTCCCTATCGGGCACTTGGACTATGTAAGTTAACTAGCGGGACCTTTGACTATCTAGGTTACCTAGCGGGCACTTGGACTATCTAGGTTAGTAAACCGGAACTTGGAATATCTAGGTTACCTAGCGGGCACTTGGACTATGTAGGTTACCTAGCGGGCACTTGGACTATCTAGGTTAACTAGCGGGCACTTGTACAATGCAGGTTCCCTAGCGGGCGCTTTGACTATGTAGATTCCCTAGAGGGCACTTGGACTATATAGGTTCCCTATGGGCACTTGGACTATCTAGGTGCCCTAACGGGCACTTGGAATACGTAGGTTCCCTTTCGGTCACTTGGATGATGTAGGTTCCTCAGCGGGCACTTGGACTATGTAGGTTAACTAGCGGGCACTTGGACTATCGAGGTTAACTAGAGGGCCCTTGGACTATGTAGGTTAACTAGCGGGCACTTGGACTATGTAGGTTAACTAACGGACCTTGGACTACGTAGGTTAACTAACGGGCACTTGGACGATCTAAGTTAACTAGCGGGCACTTGGACTATCTAGGTTAACTAGCGGGAACTTGGACTATCTATGTTAACTAGCGGGCACTTGGACGATGCAGGTTCCCTAGAGGGCACTTGGACTTTCTAGGTTCCCTAACGGGCACTTGGACTATGTAGGTTCCCTAGCGGGCACTTGGACTATGTAGGTCCCTTAGCGGGAACTTGGACTATGTAGGTTCCCTATCGGGCAGTTGGACTATGTAGGTTAACTAGCGGGCCCTTAGACTATCTAGGTTACCTAGCGGGCACTTGGATTATGTACGTCCCCTAGCGGGCACTTGGACTATCTAGGTTTACTAGAGGGCCCTTGGACTATGTAGGTTAACTAGCAGGCACTTGTAATATCTAGGTTAACTAACGGACCTTGGACTATGTAGGTTAACTAGCGGGCACTTGGATGATATAGATTAATTAGCGGGTATTTGGACTATCTAGGTTAACTAGCCGGCACTTGGACTATCTAGATTAACTAGCGGGCACTTGGACGATGCAGGTTCCCTAGCGGGCACTTGGACTATATAGCTTAATTAGCAGGCACTTGTACTATGGGGTTACCTAGCGGGCACTTGGACTGTCTAGGTTACCTAACGGGCACTTGGACTATGTAGGTTAATTAGCGGGCACTTGGACTATGTAGGTTACCTAGCGGGCACTTTGACTATCTAGGTTAACGAACGGGCTCGTGGAATATGTAGGTAACCTAACGGGCACTTGGACTATCTACGTTACCTAGCGGGAACTTGGAATATGTAGGTTACCTAGCGGGCACTTGGACTATAGGTTAACTAGCGGGCACTTGGACTATATAGGTTACTTAGCGGGCCCTTGGACTATGTAGGTTACCTAGCCCAACTTGGACTATCTAAGTTAACGAAAGTGCACTTGGAGTATGTAGGTAACCTAGCGGGCACTTGGACAGTATAGGTTACCTAGCAGGCACTTGGACTATCTAGGTTAACGAATGGGCACTTGGACTATGTAGGTTACCTAGCGGGCACTTGGACTATCTAGGTTAACTGCAGGCACTTGTACAATGCAGGTTCCCTAGCGGGCACATTGACTATGTAGGTTCCCTTGAGGGCACTTGGACTATATACGTTCCCTATGGGCACTTGGACTATCTAGGTGCCCTAACGGGCACTTGGAATACGTAGGTTCCCTTTCAGACACTTGGACTATGTAGGTTCCTCAGCGGGCACTTGGATTATGTAGGTTAACTAGCGGGCACTTGGACTATCTAGGTTACCTAGCGGGCACTTGGACTATGTACGTCCCCTAGCGGACACTTGGACTATCTAGGTTAACTAGAGGGCCCTTGGACTATGTAGGTTAACTAGCAGGCACTTGGAATATCTAGGTTAACTAGCGGGCCCTTAGACTATGTAGGTTAACTATCGGGCCCTTTGAGGATCTAGGTTAGCAAACGGGCACTTGGACTATGTACGTTACCCAGCAGGCACTTGGACTGTCTAGGTTACCTAGCGGGCACTTGAACTGTCTTGGTTAACGAACGGGCACTTGGACTATGTAGGTTAGCTAACAGGAACTTGGACTATCTAGGTTAACGAAGGGGCACTTGGACTATGGAGGTTACCTAGCGGGCACTTGGACTATCTAGGTTACCTAACGGGTACTTGGACTATGCAGGTAAACTAGCCGGCACTTGGACTGTCTAGGTTACCTAACGGGCATTTGGACTATCTAGGTTACCTAGCGGGCACTTGGATTCTAAAGGTTACCTAGCCTGCCCTTGGACTATGTAGGTTACCTAGCGGCCAATTGGACTATCTAGGTTAAAGAACGGGCACGTGGACTATGTAGGTAACCAAACGGGCACTTGGACTATCTAGGTTAGGTAACGGGCACTTGGACTATCTAGGTTACCTAGCGGGAACTTGGAATATGTAGGTTACCTAGCGGGCACTTGGACTATAGGTTAACTAGCGGGCACTTGGACTTTATAGTTTACCTACCGGGCCCTTGGACTATATAGGTTACCTAGCGGGCACTTGGACTATCTAGGTTACCTAGCAGGCACTTGGACTATGTACGTCCCCTAGGGGGCACTTGGACTATCGAGGTTAACTAGAGGGCCCTTGGACTATGTAGGTTAACCAACGGGCACTTGGACTATCTAGGTTAACTAATGGACCTTGGACTATGTAGGTTAACTAACGGGCACTTGGACGATCTAGGTTAACTAGCGGGCACTTGGACTATCTAGGTTAACTAACGGGGACTAGGACTATCTATGTTAACTAGCGGGCACTTGGACGATGCAGGTTCCCTAGAGGGCAATTGGACTATCTAGGTTCCCTAACAGGCACTTGGACTATGTAGGTTCCCTAGCTGGCACATGGACTATGGAGGTCCCTTAGCGGGAACTTGGACTATGTAGGTTCCCTATCGGGCAGTTGGACTATGTAGGTTAACTAGCGGGCCCTTAGACTATCTAGGTTACCTAGCGGGCACTTGGATTATGTACGTCCCCTAGCGGGCACTTGGACTATCTAGGTTAACTAGAGGGCCCTTGGACTATGTAGGTTAACTAGCTGGCACTTGGAATATCTAGGTTAACTAGCGGACCTTGGACTATCTAGGTTAACAGGCGGGCACTTGGACTATCTAGATTAACTAATGGGCACTTGGACGATGCAGGTTCCCTAGCGGGCACTTGGACTATATAGGTTAATTAGCAGGCACTTGGACTATGGAGGTTACCTAGTGGGCACTTGGACTGTCTAGGTTACCTAACGGGCACTTGGACTATGTAGGTTAATTAGCGGGAACTTGGAATATGTAGGTTACCTAGCGGGCACTTGGACTATAGGTTAACTAGCGGGCACTTGGACTTTATAGGTTACCTACCGGGCCCTTGGACTATATAGGTTACCTAGCGCGACTTGGACTATCTAAGTTAACGAACGTGCACTTGGACTATGTAGGTAACCTAGCGGGCACTTGGACAGTATAGGTTACCTAGTGGGCACTAGGACTATCTAGGTTAACGAATGGGCACTTGGAATATGTAGGTTACCTAGCGGGCACTTGGATTATCTAGGTTAGTAAACCGGAACTTGGAATATCTAGGTTACCTAGCGGGCACTTAGACTATGTAGGTTACCTTGCGGGCACTTGGCCTATCTAGGTTACCTAACGGGAACTTGGACTATGTAGGTTTACTAGCGGACACTTGGACGATCTAGGTTAACTAGCGGGCACTTGGACAATGCAGGTTCCCTAGCGGGCACAATGAATATGTAGATTCCCTAGCGGGCACTTGGACTATCGAGGTTAACGAATGGGCACTTGGACTATGTAGGTTACCTAGCGGGCACTTGGACTCTCTAGGTTAGTAAACCGGAACTTGGAATATCTAGGTTACCTAGCGGGCACTTGGACTATGTAGGTTACCTAGCGGGCACTTGGACTATCTAGGTTAACTAGCGGGCACTTGTACAATGCAGGTTCCCTAGCGGGCGCTTTGACTATGTAGGTTCCCTAGAGGGCACTTGGACTATATAGGTTCCCTATGGGCACTTGGACTATCTAGGTGCCCTAACGGGCACTTGGAATACGTAGATTCCCTTTCGGACACTTGGACTATGTAGGTTCCTCAGCGGGCACTTGGACTATGTAGGTTAACTAGCGGGCACTTGGACTATCTAGGTTACCTAGCGTGCACTTGGACTATATACGTCCCCTAGCGGGCACTTGGACTATCGAGGTTAACTAGAGGGCCATTGGACTATGTAGGTTAACTAGCGGGCACTTGGATTATCTAGGTTAACTAACGGACCTTGGACTCTGTAGGTTAACTAACGGGTACTTGGACGATCTAGGTTAACTAGCGGGCACTTGGACTATCTATGTTAACTAGCGGACACTTGGACGATGCAGGTTCCCTAGAGGGCACTTGGACTATCTAGGTTCCCTAACAGGCACTTGGACTATGTAGGTTCCCTAGCTGGCACTTGGACTATGTAGGTCCCTTAGCGGGAACTTGGACTATGTAGGTTCCCTATCGGGCAGTTGAACTATGTAGGTTAACTAGTGGGCACTTAGACTATCTAGGTTACCTAGCGGGCACTTGGACAATGTACATCCCCTAGCGGGCACTTGGACTATTTAGGTTAACAAGAGGGCCCTTGGACTATGTAGGTTAACTAGCGGGCACTTGGAATATCTAGGTTAACTAGTGGACCTTGGATTATGTAGGTTAACTAGCGGGCACTTGGACGATCTAGGTTAACTAGCGGGCACTTGGACTATCTAGGTTAACTAGCGGGCACATGGACTATCTAGATTAACTAGTGGGCACTTGGAATATCTAGGTTAACTAGCGGGCACTTGGACTATATAGGTTAATTAGCAGGCACTTGGACTATGGGGTTACCTAGCGGGCACTTGGACTGTCTAGGTTACCTAACGGGCACTTGGACTATGCAGGTTAATTAGCGGGCACTTGGACTATGTAGGTTAGCTAACTGGAACTTGGACTATCTAGGTTAACGAACGGGCACTTGGACTATGGAGGTTACCTAGCGGGCACTTGGACTATGTAGGTTAATTAGCGGGCACTTGGACTATCTAGGTTACCTAACGGGCACTTGGACTATGCAGGTAACCTAGCGGGCACTTGGACTGTCTAGGTTACCAAGCGGGCACTTGGACCTTGTAGGTTAACTAGCGGGCACTTGGACTATCTAGGTTACCTAACGGGCACTTGGACTATCTAGGTTACCTAGCGGGCACTTGGATTCTAAAGGTTACCTAGCCAGCCCTTGGACTATGTAGGTTACTTAGTGGGCAATTGGACTATCTAGGTTAATGAACGGGCACGTGGACTATGTAGGTAACCTAACGGGCACTTGGACTATCTAGGTTAGGTAACGGGCACTTGGACTATCTAGGATACCTAGCGGGAACTTAGAATATGTAGGTTACCTAGCGGGCACTTGGACTATAGGTTAAGTAACGGGCACTTGGACTATATAGGTTACCTATCGGGCCCTTGGACTATGTAGGTTGCCTAGCGCGACTTGGACTATCTAAGTTAACGAACGTGCACTTGGACTATGTAGGTAACCTAGCGGGCACTTGGACAGTATAGGTTACCTAGTGGGCACTTGGACTATCTAGGTTAACGAATGGGCACTTGGAATATGTAGGTTACCTAGCGGGCACTTGGATTATCTAGGTTAGTAAACCGGAACTTGGAATATCTAGGTTACCTAGCGGGCACTTGGACTATGTAGGTTACCTTGCGGGCACTTGGCCTATCTAGGTTACCTAACGGGAACTTGGACTATGTAGGTTTACTAGCGGACACTTGGACGATCAAGGTTAACTAGCGGGCACTTGGACAATGCAGGTTCCCTAGCGGGCACAATGAATATGTAGATTCCCTAGAGGGCACTTGGACTATATAGGTTCCCTATGGGCACTTGGACTATCTGGGTTCCCTAACGGGCACTTGGAATATGAAGATTCCCTATCGGGCACTTGGACTATGTAGGTTCCTCATTGGGCACTTGGACTATGTAGGTTCCCTATCGGGCACTTGGACTATGTAAGTTAACTAGCGGGACCTTGGACTATCTAGGTTACCTAGCGGGCACTTGGACTATCTAGGTTAACTAGCGGGCACTTGTACAATGCAGGTTCCCTAGTGGGCACTTTGACTATGTAGGTTCCCTAGAGGGCACTTGGACTATATAGGTTCCCTATGGGCACTTGGACTATCTAGGTGCCCTAACGGGCAATTGGAATAAGTAGGTTCCCTTTCGGACACTTGGATGATGTAGTTTCCTCAGCGGGCACTTGGACTATGTAGGTTACCTAGCGGGCACTTGGACTATGTACGTCCCCTAGCGGGCACTTGGACGATCGAGGTTAACTAGAGGGCCCTTGGACTATGTAGGTTAACTAGCGGGCACTTGGACTATCTATGTTAACTAGCGGGCACTTGGACTATCTAGGTTCCCTAACGGGCACTTGGACTATGTAGGTTCCCTAGCGGGCACTTGGACTATGTAGGTCCCTTAGCGGGAACTTGGACTATGTAGGTTCCCTATTGGGCAGTTGGACTATGTAGGTTAACTAGCGGGCCCTTAGACTATCTAGGTTACCTAGCGGGCACTTGGATTATGTACGTCCCCTAGCGGGCACTTGGACTATCTAGGTTAACTATAGGGCCCTTGGACTATGTAGGTTAACTAGCAGGCACTTGGAATATCTAGGTTAACTAGCGGACCTTGGACTATGTAGGTTAACTAGCGGGCACTTGGACGATCTAGGTTAATTAGCGGGTACTTGGACTATCTAGGTTAACTAGCGGGCACTTGGACTATCTAGATTAACTAGCGGGCACTTGGACGATGCAGGTTCCCTAGCGGGCACTTGGACTATATAGTTTAATTAGCAGGCACTTGGACTATGGGGTTACCTAGCGGGCACTTGGACTGTCTAGGTTACCTAACGGGCACTTGGACTATGTAGGTTAATTAGCGGGCACTTGGACGATCTAGGTTAACTAGCTGGCACTTGGACTATCTAGGTTAACTAGCGGGCACTTGGACTATCTAGAATAACTAGTGGGCACTTGGAATATCTAGGTTAACTAGCGGGCACTTGGACTATATAGGTTAATTAGCAGGCACTTGGACTATGGAGGTTACCTAGCGGGCACTTGGACTGTCTAGGTTACCTAACGGGCACTTGGACTATGCAGGTTAATTAGCGGGCACTTGGACTATGTAGGTTAGCTAACAGGAACTTGGACTATCTAGGTTAACGAACGGGCACTTGGACTATGGAGGTTACTTAGCGGGCACTTGGACTATGTAGGTTAACTAGCGGGCACTTGGACTATCTAGGTTACCTAACGGGCACTTGGACTATGCAGGTAACCTAGCGGGCACTTGGACCTTGTAGGTTAACTAGCGGGCACTTGGACTATCTAGGTTACCTAACGGGCACTTGGACTATCTAGGTTACCTAGCGGGCACTTGGATTCTAAAGGTTACCTAGCCAGCCCTTGGACTATGTAGGTTACCTAGTGGGCAATTGGACTATCTAGGTTAATGAACGGGCACGTGGACAATGTAGGTAACCTAACGGGCACTTGGACTATCTAGGTTAGGTAACGGGCACTTGGACTATCTAGGATACCTCGCGGGAACTTGGAATATGTAGGTTACCTAGTGGGCACTTGGACTATAGGTTAACTAGCGGGCACATGGACTATATAGGTTACCTAGCGGGCCCTTGGACTATGTAGGTTGCCTAGCGCGACTTGGACTATCTAAGTTAACGAACGTGCACTTGGACTATATAGGTAACCTAGCGGGCACTTGGACAGTATAGGTTACCTAGTGGGCACTTGGACTATCTATGTTAACTAGCGGGCACTTGGACTATCTAGGTTCCCTAACGGGCACTTGGACTATGTAGGTTCCCCATCAGGGACTTGGACAATGTTGGCTAACTAGCGGGCATTTGGACTATCTAGGTTAACTAGCGGGCCCTTGGACTATGTAGGTTAACTAGCGGGCCCTTTGACGATCTAGGTTAGCAAACGGGCACTTGGACTATGTAGGTTACCTAGCGGGCACTTGGACTATGTAGGTTACCTAGCGGGCACTTGAACTATGGAGGTTAACTAGCGGGCACTTGGACTATCTAGGTTACCTAACGGGCACTTGGACTATCTAGGTTACCTAGCGGGCACTTGGATTCTAAAGGTTATCTAGCCAGCCCTTGGATTATGTAGGTTACCTAGTGGGCAATAAGACTATCTAGGTTAACGAACGGGCACGTGGACTATGTAGGTAACCTAACGGGCACTTGGACTATCTAGGTTAGGTACCGGGCACTTGGACTATCTAGGTTACCTAGCGGGCATTTGGACTATCTAGATTAATTAGCGGGCACTTGTACAATGCAGGTACCCTAGCGGGCGATTTGACTATGTAGGTTCCCTAGAGGGCACTTGGACTATATAGGTTCCCTATGGGCACTTGGACTATCTAGGTGCCCTAACGGGCACTTGGAAGATGTAGGTTCCTCAGCGGGCACTTGGACTATGTAGATTAACTAGCAGGCACTTTGACTATCTAGGTTACCTTGCGGGCACTTGGACTATGTACGTCCCCTAGCGGGCACTTGGACTATCGAGGTTAACTAGAGGGCCCTTGGACTATGTAGGTTAACTAGCGGTCACTTGGACTATCTAGGTTAACTAACGGACCTTGGACTATGTAGGTTAACTAACGGGCACTTGTACGATCTAGGTTAACTAGCGGGCACTTGGACTATCTAGGTTAACTAGCGGGGACTAGGACTATCTATGTTAACTAGCGGGCACTTGGACGATACAGGTTCCCTAGAAGGCACTTGGACTATCTAGGTTCCCTAAAAGGCACTTGGACTATGTAGGTTCCCTAGCTGGCACTTGGACTATGTAGGTCCCTTAGCCGGAACTTGGACTATGTAGGTTCCCTATCGGGCAGTTGGACTATGTAGGTTAACTAGCGGGCCCTTAGACTATCTAGGATACCTAGCGGGCACTTGGACTATGTACGTCCCCTAGCAGGCACTTAGACTATCTAGGTTAACTAGAGGGCCCTTGGATTATGTAGGTTAACTAGTGGGCACTTGGAATATCTAGGTTAACTAGCGGGCACTTGGACTATATAGGTTAATTAGCAGGCACTTGGACTATGGAGGTTACCTAGCGGGCACTTGGACTGTCTAGGTTACCTAACGGGCACTTGGACTATGCAGGTTAATTAGCGGGCACTTGGACTATGTAGGTTAGCTAACAGGAACTTGGACTATCTAGGTTAACGAACGGGCACTTGGACTATGGAGGTTACTTAGCGGGCACTTGGACTATGTAGGTTAACTAGCGGGCACTTGGACTATCTAGGTTACCTAACGGGCACTTGGACTATGCAGGTAACCTAGCGGGCACTTGGACCTTGTAGGTTAACTAGCGGGCACTTGGACTATCTAGGTTACCTAACGGGCACTTGGACTATCTAGGTTACCTAGCGGGCACTTGGATTCTAAAGGTTACCTAGCCAGCCCTTGGACTATGTAGGTTACCTAGTGGGCAATTGGACTATCTAGGTTAATGAACGGGCACGTGGACAATGTAGGTAACCTAACGGGCACTTGGACTATCTAGGTTAGGTAACGGGCACTTGGACTATCTAGGATACCTCGCGGGAACTTGGAATATGTAGGTTACCTAGTGGGCACTTGGACTATAGGTTAACTAGCGGGCACATGGACTATATAGGTTACCTAGCGGGCCCTTGGACTATGTAGGTTGCCTAGCGCGACTTGGACTATCTAAGTTAACGAACGTG
Source organism: Tenrec ecaudatus (assembly GCF_050624435.1). Lineage (NCBI taxonomy): Eukaryota > Metazoa > Chordata > Mammalia > Afrosoricida > Tenrecidae > Tenrec > Tenrec ecaudatus. The sequence continues at coordinate 157,241 of NW_027459665.1, forward strand.
CACTTGGACTATATAGGTAACCTAGCGGGCACTTGGACAGTATAGGTTACCTAGTGGGCACTTGGACTATCTATGTTAACTAGCGGGCACTTGGACTATCTAGGTTCCCTAACGGGCACTTGGACTATGTAGGTTCCCCATCAGGGACTTGGACAATGTTGGCTAACTAGCGGGCATTTGGACTATCTAGGTTAACTAGCGGGCCCTTGGACTATGTAGGTTAACTAGCGGGCCCTTTGACGATCTAGGTTAGCAAACGGGCACTTGGACTATGTAGGTTACCTAGCGGGCACTTGGACTATGTAGGTTACCTAGCGGGCACTTGAACTATGGAGGTTAACTAGCGGGCACTTGGACTATCTAGGTTACCTAACGGGCACTTGGACTATCTAGGTTACCTAGCGGGCACTTGGATTCTAAAGGTTATCTAGCCAGCCCTTGGATTATGTAGGTTACCTAGTGGGCAATAAGACTATCTAGGTTAACGAACGGGCACGTGGACTATGTAGGTAACCTAACGGGCACTTGGACTATCTAGGTTAGGTACCGGGCACTTGGACTATCTAGGTTACCTAGCGGGCATTTGGACTATCTAGATTAATTAGCGGGCACTTGTACAATGCAGGTACCCTAGCGGGCGATTTGACTATGTAGGTTCCCTAGAGGGCACTTGGACTATATAGGTTCCCTATGGGCACTTGGACTATCTAGGTGCCCTAACGGGCACTTGGAAGATGTAGGTTCCTCAGCGGGCACTTGGACTATGTAGATTAACTAGCAGGCACTTTGACTATCTAGGTTACCTTGCGGGCACTTGGACTATGTACGTCCCCTAGCGGGCACTTGGACTATCGAGGTTAACTAGAGGGCCCTTGGACTATGTAGGTTAACTAGCGGTCACTTGGACTATCTAGGTTAACTAACGGACCTTGGACTATGTAGGTTAACTAACGGGCACTTGTACGATCTAGGTTAACTAGCGGGCACTTGGACTATCTAGGTTAACTAGCGGGGACTAGGACTATCTATGTTAACTAGCGGGCACTTGGACGATACAGGTTCCCTAGAAGGCACTTGGACTATCTAGGTTCCCTAAAAGGCACTTGGACTATGTAGGTTCCCTAGCTGGCACTTGGACTATGTAGGTCCCTTAGCCGGAACTTGGACTATGTAGGTTCCCTATCGGGCAGTTGGACTATGTAGGTTAACTAGCGGGCCCTTAGACTATCTAGGATACCTAGCGGGCACTTGGACTATGTACGTCCCCTAGCAGGCACTTAGACTATCTAGGTTAACTAGAGGGCCCTTGGATTATGTAGGTTAACTAGCGGGCACTTGGAATATCTAGGTTAACTAGCGGACCTTGGACTATGTAGGTTAACTAGCGGGCACTTGGACGATCTAGGTTAACTAGCGGGCACTTGCACGATCTAGGTTAACTAGCGGGCACTTGGACTATCTAGATTAACTAATGGGCACTTGGACGATGCAGGTTCCCTAGCGGGCACTTGGACTATATAGGTTAATTAGCAGGCACTTGGACTATGGAATTTACCTAGTGGGCACTTGGACTGTCTAGGTTACCTAACGGGCACTTGGACTATGTAGGTTAATTAGCGGGAACTTGGAATATGTAGGTTACCTAGCGGGCACTTGGACTATAGGTTAACTAGCGGGCACTTGGACTTTATAGGTTACCTAGTGGGCCCTTGGACTATGTAGGTTACCTAGCGGGCTCTTGGACTATCTAGGTTAACGAACTTGCACTTGGACTATTTAGGTAACCTAGCGGGCACTTGAACAGTCTAGGTTACTTAGCGGTCACTTGGACTATCTAGGTTAACGAATGGGCACTTGGACTATGTAGGTTACCTAGCGGGCAGTTGGACTATGTAGGTTAACTAGCGGGCCCTTAGACTATCTAGGATACCTAGCGGGCACTTGGACTATGTACGTCCCCTAGCAGGCACTTGGACTATCTAGGTTAACTAGAGGGCCCTTGGACTATGTAGGTTAACTAGCGGGCACTTGGAATATCTAGGTTAACTAGCGGACCTTGGACTATGTAGGTTAACTAGCGGGCACTTGGACGATCTAGGTTAACTAGCGGGCACTTGCACGATCTAGGTTAACTAGCGGGCACTTGGACTATCTAGATTAACTAATGGGCACTTGGACGATGCAGGTTCCCTAGCGGGCACTTGGACTATATAGGTTAATTAGCAGGCACTTGGACTATGGAATTTACCTAGTGGGCACTTGGACTGTCTAGGTTACCTAACGGGCACTTGGACTATGTAGGTTAATTAGCGGGAACTTGGAATATGTAGGGTACCTAGCGGGCACTTGGACTATAGGTTAACTAGCGGGCACTTGGACTTTATAGGTTACCTAGTGGGCCCTTGGACTATGTAGGTTACCTAGCGGGCTCTTGGACTATCTAGGTTAACGAACTTGCACTTGGACTATTTAGGTAACCTAGCGGGCACTTGAACAGTCTAGGTTACTTAGCGGTCACTTGGACTATCTAGGTTAACGAATGGGCACTTGGACTATGTAGGTTACCTAGCGGGCACTTCGACTATCTAGGTTAGTAAACCGGAACTTGGACTATCTAGGTTAACTAGCGGGCACTTGTACAATGCAGGTTCCCTAGCGGGCGCTTTGACTATGTAGGTTCCCTAGAGGGCACTTGGACTATATAGGTTCCCTATGGGCACTTGGACTATCTAGGTGCCCTAACGGGCACTTGGAATACGTAGATTCCCTTTCGGACACTTGGACTATGTAGGTTCTTCATCGGGCACTTGGACTATGTAGGTTAACTAGCGGGCACTTGGACTATCTAGGTTACCTAGCGTGCACTTGGACTATGTACGTCCCCTAGCGGGCACTTGGACTATCGAGGTTAACTAGAGGGCCCTTGGACTATGTAGGTTAACTAGCGGGCACTTGGACTATCTAGGTTAACTAACGGACCTTGGACACTGTAGGTTAACTAACGGGCACTTGGACGATCTAGGTTAACTAGCGGGCACTTGGACTATCTAGGTTAACTAGCGGGAACTTGGACTATCTATGTTAACTAGCGGACACTTGGACGATGCAGGTTCCCTAGAGGGCACTTGGACTATCTAGGTTCCCTAACAGGCACTTGGACTATGTAGGTTCCCTAGCTGGCACTTGGACTATGTACGTCCCTTAGCGGGAACTTGGACTATGTAGGTTCCCTATCGGGCAGTTGGACTATGTAGGTTAACTAGCGGGCTGTTAGACTATCTAGGTTACCTAGCGGGCACTTGGACAATGTACGTACCCTAGCGGGCACTTGGACTATCTAGGTTAACTAGAGGGCCCTTGGACTATGTAGGTTATCTAGCGGGCACTTGGAATATCTAGGTTAACTAGCGGACCTTGGACTATGTAGGTTAACTAGCGGGCACTTGGACGATCTAGGTTAACTAGCGGGCACTTGGACTATCTATGTTAACTAGCGGGCACTTGGACTATCTAGATTAACTAGTGGGCACTTGGAATATCTAGGTTAACTAGCGGGCATTTGGACTATATAGGTTAATTAGCAGGCATTTGGACTATGCAGGTTACCTAGCGGGCACTTGGACTGTCTAGGTTACCTAACGGGCACTTGGACTATTTAGGTTAATTAGCGGGCACTTGGACTATGTAGGTTAGCTAACAGAAACTTGGACTATCTAGGTTAACGAATGGGCACTTGGACTATGGAGGTTACCTAGCGGGCACTTGGACTATGTAGGTTAACTAGCGGGAACATGGACTATCTAGGTTACCTAACGGGCACTTGGACTATGCAGGTAACCTAGCGGGCACTTGGACCTTGTAGGTTAACTAGCGGGCACTTGGATATCTAGGTTACCTAACGGGCACTTGGACTATCTATGTTACCTAGCGGGCACTTGGATTCTAAAGGTTACCTAGCCAGCCCTTGGACTATGTAGGTTACCTAGTGGGCAATTGGACTATCTAGGTTAATGAACTGGCACGTGGACTATGTAGGTAACCTTACGGGCACTTGGACTATCTAGGTTAGGTAACAGGCACTTGGACTATCTAGGATACCTAGCGGGAACATGGAATATGTAGGTTACCTAGCGGGCACTTGGACTATAGGTTAACTAGCGGGCACTTGGACTATATAGGTTACCTAGCGGGCCCTAGGACTATGTAGGTTACCTAGCGCGACTTGGACTATCTAAGTTAACGAACGTGCACTTGGACTATGTAGGTAACCTAGCGGGCACTGGGACAGTATAGGTTACCTAGTGGGCACTTGGACTATCTAGATTAACGAATGGGCACTTGGACTATGTAGGTTACCTAGCGGGCACTTGGATTATCTAGGTTAGTAAACCGGAACTTGGAATATCTAGGTTACCTAGCGGGCACTTGGACTATGTAGGTTACCTTGCGGGCACGTGGCCTATCTAGGTTACCTAACGGGAACTTGGACTATGTAGGTTTACTAGCGGACACTTGGACGATCTAGGTTAACTAGCGGGCATTTGGACAATGCAGGTTCCCTAGCGGGCACAATGAATATGTAGATTCCCTAGAGGGCACTTGGACTATATAGGTTCCCTATGGGCACTTGGATTATCTGGGTTCCCTAACGGGCACTTGGAATATGAAGATTCCCTATCGGGCACTTGGACTGTGTAGGTTCCTCATTGGGCACTTGGACTATGTAGGTTCCCTATCGGGCACTTGGACTATGTAAGTTAACTAGCGGGACCTTTGACTATCTAGGTTACCTAGCGGGCACTTGGACTATCTAGGTTAGTAAACCGGAACTTGGAATATCTAGGTTACCTAGCGGGCACTTGGACTATGTAGGTTACCTAGCGGGCACTTGGACTATCTAGGTTAACTAGCGGGCACTTGTACAATGCAGGTTCCCTAGCGGGCGCTTTGACTATGTAGATTCCCTAGAGGGCACTTGGACTATATAGGTTCCCTATGGGCACTTGGACTATCTAGGTGCCCTAACGGGCACTTGGAATACGTAGGTTCCCTTTCGGACACTTGGATGATGTAGGTTCCTCAGCGGGCACTTGGACTATGTAGGTTAACTAGCGGGCACTTGGACTATCGAGGTTAACTAGAGGGCCCTTGGACTATGTAGGTTAACTAGCGGGCACTTGGACTATGTAGGTTAACTAACGGACCTTGGACTACGTAGGTTAACTAACGGGCACTTGGACGATCTAAGTTAACTAGCGGGCACTTGGACTATCTAGGTTAACTAGCGGGAACTTGGACTATCTATGTTAACTAGCGGGCACTTGGACGATGCAGGTTCCCTAGAGGGCACTTGGACTATCTAGGTTCCCTAACGGGCACTTGGACTATGTAGGTTCCCTAGCGGGCACTTGGACTATGTAGGTCCCTTAGCGGGAACTTGGACTATGTAGGTTCCCTATCGGGCAGTTGGACTATGTAGGTTAACTAGCGGGCCCTTAGACTATCTAGGTTACCTAGCGGGCACTTGGATTATGTACGTCCCCTAGCGGGCACTTGGACTATCTAGGTTTACTAGAGGGCCCTTGGACTATGTAGGTTAACTAGCAGGCACTTGTAATATCTAGGTTAACTAACGGACCTTGGACTATGTAGGTTAACTAGCGGGCACTTGGATGATATAGATTAATTAGCGGGTATTTGGACTATCTAGGTTAACTAGCCGGCACTTGGACTATCTAGATTAACTAGCGGGCACTTGGACGATGCAGGTTCCCTAGCGGGCACTTGGACTATATAGGTTAATTAGCAGGCACTTGTACTATGGGGTTACCTAGCGGGCACTTGGACTGTCTAGGTTACCTAACGGGCACTTGGACTATGTAGGTTAATTAGCGGGCACTTGGACTATGTAGGTTACCTAGCGGGCACTTTGACTATCTAGGTTAACGAACGGGCACGTGGAATATGTAGGTAACCTAACGGGCACTTGGACTATCTACGTTACCTAGCGGGAACTTGGAATATGTAGGTTACCTAGCGGGCACTTGGACTATAGGTTAACTAGCGGGCACTTGGACTATATAGGTTACTTAGCGGGCCCTTGGACTATGTAGGTTACCTAGCCCAACTTGGACTATCTAAGTTAACGAAAGTGCACTTGGAGTATGTAGGTAACCTAGCGGGCACTTGGACAGTATAGGTTACCTAGCAGGCACTTGGACTATCTAGGTTAACGAATGGGCACTTGGACTATGTAGGTTACCTAGCGGGCACTTGGACTATCTAGGTTAACTGCAGGCACTTGTACAATGCAGGTTCCCTAGCGGGCACATTGACTATGTAGGTTCCCTTGAGGGCACTTGGACTATATACGTTCCCTATGGGCACTTGGACTATCTAGGTGCCCTAACGGGCACTTGGAATACGTAGGTTCCCTTTCAGACACTTGGACTATGTAGGTTCCTCAGCGGGCACTTGGATTATGTAGGTTAACTAGCGGGCACTTGGACTATCTAGGTTAACTTGAGGGCCCTTGGACTATGTAGGTTAACTAGCAGGCACTTGGAATATCTAGGTTAACTAGCGGGCCCTTAGACTATGTAGGTTAACTATCGGGCCCTTTGAGGATCTAGGTTAGCAAACGGGCACTTGGACTATGTACGTTACCCAGCAGGCACTTGGACTGTCTAGGTTACCTAGCGGGCACTTGAACTGTCTTGGTTAACGAACGGGCACTTGGACTATGTAGGTTAGCTAACAGGAACTTGGACTATCTAGGTTAACGAAGGGGCACTTGGACTATGGAGGTTACCTAGCGGGCACTTGGACTATCTAGGTTACCTAACGGGTACTTGGACTATGCAGGTAAACTAGCCGGCACTTGGACTGTCTAGGTTACCTAACGGGCATTTGGACTATCTAGGTTACCTAGCGGGCACTTGGATTCTAAAGGTTACCTAGCCTGCCCTTGGACTATGTAGGTTACCTAGCGGCCAATTGGACTATCTAGGTTAAAGAACGGGCACGTGGACTATGTAGGTAACCAAACGGGCACTTGGACTATCTAGGTTAGGTAACGGGCACTTGGACTATCTAGGTTACCTAGCGGGAACTTGGAATATGTAGGTTACCTAGCGGGCACTTGGACTATAGGTTAACTAGCGGGCACTTGGACTTTATAGTTTACCTACCGGGCCCTTGGACTATATAGGTTACCTAGCGGGCACTTGGACTATCTAGGTTACCTAGCAGGCACTTGGACTATGTACGTCCCCTAGGGGACACTTGGACTATCGAGGTTAACTAGAGGGCCCTTGGACTATGTAGGTTAACCAACGGGCACTTGGACTATCTAGGTTAACTAATGGACCTTGGACTATGTAGGTTAACTAACGGGCACTTGGACGATCTAGGTTAACTAGCGGGCACTTGGACTATCTAGGTTAACTAACGGGGACTAGGACTATCTATGTTAACTAGCGGGCACTTGGACGATGCAGGTTCCCTAGAGGGCAATTGGACTATCTAGGTTCCCTAACAGGCACTTGGACTATGTAGGTTCCCTAGCTGGCACATGGACTATGGAGGTCCCTTAGCGGGAACTTGGACTATGTAGGTTCCCTATCGGGCAGTTGGACTATGTAGGTTAACTAGCGGGCCCTTAGACTATCTAGGTTACCTAGCGGGCACTTGGATTATGTACGTCCCCTAGCGGGCACTTGGACTATCTAGGTTACCTAGCGGGCACTTGGACAATGTACGTACCCTAGCGGGCACTTGGACTATCTAGGTTAACTAGAGGGCCCTTGGACTATGTAGGTTATCTAGCGGGCACTTGGAATATCTAGGTTAACTAGCGGACCTTGGACTATGTAGGTTAACTAGCGGGCACTTGGACGATCTAGGTTAACTAGCGGGCACTTGGACTATCTATGTTAACTAGCGGGCACTTGGACTATCTAGATTAACTAGTGGGCACTTGGAATATCTAGGTTAACTAGCGGGCATTTGGACTATATAGGTTAATTAGCAGGCATTTGGACTATGCAGGTTACCTAGCGGGCACTTGGACTGTCTAGGTTACCTAACGGGCACTTGGACTATTTAGGTTAATTAGCGGGCACTTGGACTATGTAGGTTAGCTAACAGAAACTTGGACTATCTAGGTTAACGAATGGGCACTTGGACTATGGAGGTTACCTAGCGGGCACTTGGACTATGTAGGTTAACTAGCGGGAACATGGACTATCTAGGTTACCTAACGGGCACTTGGACTATGCAGGTAACCTAGCGGGCACTTGGACCTTGTAGGTTAACTAGCGGGCACTTGGATATCTAGGTTACCTAACGGGCACTTGGACTATCTATGTTACCTAGCGGGCACTTGGATTCTAAAGGTTACCTAGCCAGCCCTTGGACTATGTAGGTTACCTAGTGGGCAATTGGACTATCTAGGTTAATGAACTGTCACGTGGACTATGTAGGTAACCTTACGGGCACTTGGACTATCTAGGTTAGGTAACAGGCACTTGGACTATCTAGGATACCTAGCGGGAACATGGAATATGTAGGTTACCTAGCGGGCACTTGGACTATAGGTTAACTAGCGGGCACTTGGACTATATAGGTTACCTAGCGGGCCCTAGGACTATGTAGGTTACCTAGCGCGACTTGGACTATCTAAGTTAACGAACGTGCACTTGGACTATGTAGGTAACCTAGCGGGCACTGGGACAGTATAGGTTACCTAGTGGGCACTTGGACTATCTAGATTAACGAATGGGCACTTGGACTATGTAGGTTACCTAGCGGGCACTTGGATTATCTAGGTTAGTAAACCGGAACTTGGAATATCTAGGTTACCTAGCGGGCACTTGGACTATGTAGGTTACCTTGCGGGCACGTGGCCTATCTAGGTTACCTAACGGGAACTTGGACTATGTAGGTTTACTAGCGGACACTTGGACGATCTAGGTTAACTAGCGGGCATTTGGACAATGCAGGTTCCCTAGCGGGCACAATGAATATGTAGATTCCCTAGAGGGCACTTGGACTATATAGGTTCCCTATGGGCACTTGGATTATCTGGGTTCCCTAACGGGCACTTGGAATATGAAGATTCCCTATCGGGCACTTGGACTGTGTAGGTTCCTCATTGGGCACTTGGACTATGTAGGTTCCCTATCGGGCACTTGGACTATGTAAGTTAACTAGCGGGACCTTTGACTATCTAGGTTACCTAGCGGGCACTTGGACTATCTAGGTTAGTAAACCGGAACTTGGAATATCTAGGTTACCTAGCGGGCACTTGGACTATGTAGGTTACCTAGCGGGCACTTGGACTATCTAGGTTAACTAGCGGGCACTTGTACAATGCAGGTTCCCTAGCGGGCGCTTTGACTATGTAGATTCCCTAGAGGGCACTTGGACTATATAGGTTCCCTATGGGCACTTGGACTATCTAGGTGCCCTAACGGGCACTTGGAATACGTAGGTTCCCTTTCGGTCACTTGGATGATGTAGGTTCCTCAGCGGGCACTTGGACTATGTAGGTTAACTAGCGGGCACTTGGACTATCGAGGTTAACTAGAGGGCCCTTGGACTATGTAGGTTAACTAGCGGGCACTTGGACTATGTAGGTTAACTAACGGACCTTGGACTACGTAGGTTAACTAACGGGCACTTGGACGATCTAAGTTAACTAGCGGGCACTTGGACTATCTAGGTTAACTAGCGGGAACTTGGACTATCTATGTTAACTAGCGGGCACTTGGACGATGCAGGTTCCCTAGAGGGCACTTGGACTATCTAGGTTCCCTAACGGGCACTTGGACTATGTAGGTTCCCTAGCGGGCACTTGGACTATGTAGGTCCCTTAGCGGGAACTTGGACTATGTAGGTTCCCTATCGGGCAGTTGGACTATGTAGGTTAACTAGCGGGCCCTTAGACTATCTAGGTTACCTAGCGGGCACTTGGATTATGTACGTCCCCTAGCGGGCACTTGGACTATCTAGGTTTACTAGAGGGCCCTTGGACTATGTAGGTTAACTAGCAGGCACTTGTAATATCTAGGTTAACTAACGGACCTTGGACTATGTAGGTTAACTAGCGGGCACTTGGATGATATAGATTAATTAGCGGGTATTTGGACTATCTAGGTTAACTAGCCGGCACTTGGACTATCTAGATTAACTAGCGGGCACTTGGACGATGCAGGTTCCCTAGCGGGCACTTGGACTATATAGGTTAATTAGCAGGCACTTGTACTATGGGGTTACCTAGCGGGCACTTGGACTGTCTAGGTTACCTAACGGGCACTTGGACTATGTAGGTTAATTAGCGGGCACTTGGACTATGTAGGTTACCTAGCGGGCACTTTGACTATCTAGGTTAACGAACGGGCACGTGGAATATGTAGGTAACCTAACGGGCACTTGGACTATCTACGTTACCTAGCGGGAACTTGGAATATGTAGGTTACCTAGCGGGCACTTGGACTATAGGTTAACTAGCGGGCACTTGGACTATATAGGTTACTTAGCGGGCCCTTGGACTATGTAGGTTACCTAGCCCAACTTGGACTATCTAAGTTAACGAAAGTGCACTTGGAGTATGTAGGTAACCTAGCGGGCACTTGGACAGTATAGGTTACCTAGCAGGCACTTGGACTATCTAGGTTAACGAATGGGCACTTGGACTATGTAGGTTACCTAGCGGGCACTTGGACTATCTAGGTTAACTGCAGGCACTTGTACAATGCAGGTTCCCTAGCGGGCACATTGACTATGTAGGTTCCCTTGAGGGCACTTGGACTATATACGTTCCCTATGGGCACTTGGACTATCTAGGTGCCCTAACGGGCACTTGGAATACGTAGGTTCCCTTTCAGACACTTGGACTATGTAGGTTCCTCAGCGGGCACTTGGATTATGTAGGTTAACTAGCGGGCACTTGGACTATCTAGGTTACCTAGCGGGCACTTGGACTATGTACGTCCCCTAGCGGACACTTGGACTATCTAGGTTAACTAGAGGGCCCTTGGACTATGTAGGTTAACTAGCAGGCACTTGGAATATCTAGGTTAACTAGCGGGCCCTTAGACTATGTAGGTTAACTATCGGGCCCTTTGAGGATCTAGGTTAGCAAACGGGCACTTGGACTATGTACGTTACCCAGCAGGCACTTGGACTGTCTAGGTTACCTAGCGGGCACTTGAACTGTCTTGGTTAACGAACGGGCACTTGGACTATGTAGGTTAGCTAACAGGAACTTGGACTATCTAGGTTAACGAAGGGGCACTTGGACTATGGAGGTTACCTAGCGGGCACTTGGACTATCTAGGTTACCTAACGGGTACTTGGACTATGCAGGTAAACTAGCCGGCACTTGGACTGTCTAGGTTACCTAACGGGCATTTGGACTATCTAGGTTACCTAGCGGGCACTTGGATTCTAAAGGTTACCTAGCCTGCCCTTGGACTATGTAGGTTACCTAGCGGCCAATTGGACTATCTAGGTTAAAGAACGGGCACGTGGACTATGTAGGTAACCAAACGGGCACTTGGACTATCTAGGTTAGGTAACGGGCACTTGGACTATCTAGGTTACCTAGCGGGAACTTGGAATATGTAGGTTACCTAGCGGGCACTTGGACTATAGGTTAACTAGCGGGCACTTGGACTTTATAGTTTACCTACCGGGCCCTTGGACTATATAGGTTACCTAGCGGGCACTTGGACTATCTAGGTTACCTAGCAGGCACTTGGACTATGTACGTCCCCTAGGGGACACTTGGACTATCGAGGTTAACTAGAGGGCCCTTGGACTATGTAGGTTAACCAACGGGCACTTGGACTATCTAGGTTAACTAATGGACCTTGGACTATGTAGGTTAACTAACGGGCACTTGGACGATCTAGGTTAACTAGCGGGCACTTGGACTATCTAGGTTAACTAACGGGGACTAGGACTATCTATGTTAACTAGCGGGCACTTGGACGATGCAGGTTCCCTAGAGGGCAATTGGACTATCTAGGTTCCCTAACAGGCACTTGGACTATGTAGGTTCCCTAGCTGGCACATGGACTATGGAGGTCCCTTAGCGGGAACTTGGACTATGTAGGTTCCCTATCGGGCAGTTGGACTATGTAGGTTAACTAGCAGGCCCTTAGACTATCTAGGTTACCTAGCGGGCACTTGGATTATGTACGTCCCCTAGCGGGCACTTGGACTATCTAGGTTAACTAGAGGGCCCTTGGACTATGTAGGTTAACTAGCTGGCACTTGGAATATCTAGGTTAACTAGCGGACCTTGGACTATCTAGGTTAACAGGCGGGCACTTGGACTATCTAGATTAACTAATGGGCACTTGGACGATGCAGGTTCCCTAGCGGGCACTTGGACTATATAGGTTAATTAGCAGGCACTTGGACTATGGAGGTTACCTAGTGGGCACTTGGACTGTCTAGGTTACCTAACGGGCACTTGGACTATGTAGGTTAATTAGCGGGAACTTGGAATATGTAGGTTACCTAGCGGGCACTTGGACTATAGGTTAACTAGCGGGCACTTGGACTTTATAGGTTACCTACCGGGCCCTTGGACTATATAGGTTACCTAGCGCGACTTGGACTATCTAAGTTAACGAACGTGCACTTGGACTATGTAGGTAACCTAGCGGGCACTTGGAAAGTATAGGTTACCTAGTGGGCACTAGGACTATCTAGGTTAACGAATGGGCACTTGGAATATGTAGGTTACCTAGCGGGCACTTGGATTATCTAGGTTAGTAAACCGGAACTTGGAATATCTAGGTTACCTAGCGGGCACTTAGACTATGTAGGTTACCTTGCGGGCACTTGGCCTATCTAGGTTACCTAACGGGAACTTGGACTATGTAGGTTTACTAGCGGACACTTGGACGATCTAGGTTAACTAGCGGGCACTTGGACAATGCAGGTTCCCTAGCGGGCACAATGAATATGTAGATTCCCTAGCGGGCACTTGGACTATCTAGGTTAACGAATGGGCACTTGGACTATGTAGGTTACCTAGCGGGCACTTGGACTCTCTAGGTTAGTAAACCGGAACTTGGAATATCTAGGTTACCTAGCGGGCACTTGGACTATGTAGGTTACCTAGCGGGCACTTGGACTATCTAGGTTAACTAGCGGGCACTTGTAAAATGCAGGTTCCCTAGCGGGCGCTTTGACTATGTAGGTTCCCTAGAGGGCACTTGGACTATATAGGTTCCCTATGGGCACTTGGACTATCTAGGTGCCCTAACGGGCACTTGGAATACGTAGATTCCCTTTCGGACACTTGGACTATGTAGGTTCCTCAGCGGGCACTTGGACTATGTAGGTTAACTAGCGGGCACTTGGACTATCTAGGTTACCTAGCGTGCACTTGGACTATGTACGTCCCCTAGCGGGCACTTGGACTATCGAGGTTAACTAGAGGGCCATTGGACTATGTAGGTTAACTAGCGGGCACTTGGATTATCTAGGTTAACTTACGGACCTTGGACTCTGTAGGTTAACTAACGGGTACTTGGACGATCTAGGTTAACTAGCGGGCACTTGGACTATCTATGTTAACTAGCGGACACTTGGACGATGCAGGTTCCCTAGAGGGCACTTGGACTATCTAGGTTCCCTAACAGGCACTTGGACTATGTAGGTTCCCTAGCTGGCACTTGGACTATGTAGGTCCCTTAGCGGGAACTTGGACTATGTAGGTTCCCTATCGGGCAGTTGAACTATGTAGGTTAACTAGTGGGCACTTAGACTATCTAGGTTACCTAGCGGGCACTTGGACAATGTACATCCCCTAGCGGGCACTTGGACTATTTAGGTTAACAAGAGGGCCCTTGGACTATGTAGGTTAACTAGCGGGCACTTGGAATATCTAGGTTAACTAGTGGACCTTGGATTATGTAGGTTAACTAGCGGGCACTTGGACGATCTAGGTTAACTAGCGGGCACTTGGACTATCTAGGTTAACTAGCGGGCACATGGACTATCTAGATTAACTAGTGGGCACTTGGAATATCTAGGTTAACTAGCGGGCACTTGGACTATATAGGTTAATTAGCAGGCACTTGGACTATGGGGTTACCTAGCGGGCACTTGGACTGTCTAGGTTACCTAACGGGCACTTGGACTATGCAGGTTAATTAGCGGGCACTTGGACTATGTAGGTTAGCTAACTGGAACTTGGACTATCTAGGTTAACGAACGGGCACTTGGACTATGGAGGTTACCTAGCGGGCACTTGGACTATGTAGGTTAATTAGCGGGCACTTGGACTATCTAGGTTACCTAACGGGCACTTGGACTATGCAGGTAACCTAGCGGGCACTTGGACTGTCTAGGTTACCAAGCGGGCACTTGGACCTTGTAGGTTAACTAGCGGGCACTTGGACTATCTAGGTTACCTAACGGGCACTTGGACTATCTAGGTTACCTAGCGGGCACTTGGATTCTAAAGGTTACCTAGCCAGCCCTTGGACTATGTAGGTTACTAGTGGGCAATTGGACTATCTAGGTTAATGAACGGGCACGTGGACTATGTAGGTAACCTAACGGGCACTTGGACTATCTAGGTTAGGTAACGGGCACTTGGACTATCTAGGATACCTAGCGGGAACTTAGAATATGTAGGTTACCTAGCGGGCACTTGGACTATAGGTTAAGTAACGGGCACTTGGACTATATAGGTTACCTATCGGGCCCTTGGACTATGTAGGTTGCCTAGCGCGACTTGGACTATCTAAGTTAACGAACGTGCACTTGGACTATGTAGGTAACCTAGCGGGCACTTGGACAGTATAGGTTACCTAGTGGGCACTTGGACTATCTAGGTTAACGAATGGGCACTTGGAATATGTAGGTTACCTAGCGGGCACTTGGATTATCTAGGTTAGTAAACCGGAACTTGGAATATCTAGGTTACCTAGCGGGCACTTGGACTATGTAGGTTACCTTGCGGGCACTTGGCCTATCTAGGTTACCTAACGGGAACTTGGACTATGTAGGTTTACTAGCGGACACTTGGACGATCAAGGTTAACTAGCGGGCACTTGGACAATGCAGGTTCCCTAGCGGGCACAATGAATATGTAGATTCCCTAGAGGGCACTTGGACTATATAGGTTCCCTATGGGCACTTGGACTATCTGGGTTCCCTAACGGGCACTTGGAATATGAAGATTCCCTATCGGGCACTTGGACTATGTAGGTTCCTCATTGGGCACTTGGACTATGTAGGTTCCCTATCGGGCACTTGGACTATGTAAGTTAACTAGCGGGACCTTGGACTATCTAGGTTACCTAGCGGGCACTTGGACTATCTAGGTTAACTAGCGGGCACTTGTACAATGCAGGTTCCCTAGTGGGCACTTTGACTATGTAGGTTCCCTAGAGGGCACTTGGACTATATAGGTTCCCTATGGGCACTTGGACTATCTAGGTGCCCTAACGGGCAATTGGAATAAGTAGGTTCCCTTTCGGACACTTGGATGATGTAGTTTCCTCAGCGGGCACTTGGACTATGTAGGTTACCTAGCGGGCACTTGGACTATGTACGTCCCCTAGCGGGCACTTGGACGATCGAGGTTAACTAGAGGGCCCTTGGACTATGTAGGTTAACTAGCGGGCACTTGGACTATCTATGTTAACTAGCGGGCACTTGGACTATCTAGGTTCCCTAACGGGCACTTGGACTATGTAGGTTCCCTAGCGGGCACTTGGACTATGTAGGTCCCTTAGCGGGAACTTGGACTATGTAGGTTCCCTATTGGGCAGTTGGACTATGTAGGTTAACTAGCGGGCCCTTAGACTATCTAGGTTACCTAGCGGGCACTTGGATTATGTACGTCCCCTAGCGGGCACTTGGACTATCTAGGTTAACTATAGGGCCCTTGGACTATGTAGGTTAACTAGCAGGCACTTGGAATATCTAGGTTAACTAGCGGACCTTGGACTATGTAGGTTAACTAGCGGGCACTTGGACGATCTAGGTTAATTAGCGGGTACTTGGACTATCTAGGTTAACTAGCGGGCACTTGGACTATCTAGATTAACTAGCGGGCACTTGGACGATGCAGGTTCCCTAGCGGGCACTTGGACTATATAGTTTAATTAGCAGGCACTTGGACTATGTGGTTACCTAGCGGGCACTTGGACTGTCTAGGTTACCTAACGGGCACTTGGACTATGTAGGTTAATTAGCGGGCACTTGGACGATCTAGGTTAACTAGCTGGCACTTGGACTATCTAGGTTAACTAGCGGGCACTTGGACTATCTAGAATAACTAGTGGGCACTTGGAATATCTAGGTTAACTAGCGGGCACTTGGACTATATAGGTTAATTAGCAGGCACTTGGACTATGGAGGTTACCTAGCGGGCACTTGGACTGTCTAGGTTACCTAACGGGCACTTGGACTATGCAGGTTAATTAGCGGGCACTTGGACTATGTAGGTTAGCTAACAGGAACTTGGACTATCTAGGTTAACGAACGGGCACTTGGACTATGGAGGTTACTTAGCGGGCACTTGGACTATGTAGGTTAACTAGCGGGCACTTGGACTATCTAGGTTACCTAACGGGCACTTGGACTATGCAGGTAACCTAGCGGGCACTTGGACCTTGTAGGTTAACTAGCGGGCACTTGGACTATCTAGGTTACCTAACGGGCACTTGGACTATCTAGGTTACCTAGCGGGCACTTGGATTCTAAAGGTTACCTAGCCAGCCCTTGGACTATGTAGGTTACCTAGTGGGCAATTGGACTATCTAGGTTAATGAACGGGCACGTGGACAATGTAGGTAACCTAACGGGCACTTGGACTATCTAGGTTAGGTAACGGGCACTTGGACTATCTAGGATACCTCGCGGGAACTTGGAATATGTAGGTTACCTAGTGGGCACTTGGACTATAGGTTAACTAGCGGGCACATGGACTATATAGGTTACCTAGCGGGCCCTTGGACTATGTAGGTTGCCTAGCGCGACTTGGACTATCTAAGTTAACGAACGTGCACTTGGACTATATAGGTAACCTAGCGGGCACTTGGACAGTATAGGTTACCTAGTGGGCACTTGGACTATCTAGGTTAACGAATGGGCACTTAGACTATGTAGGTTACCTAGCGGGCACTTGGATTATCTAGGTTAGTAAACCAGAACTTGGAATATCTAGGTTACTTAGCGGGCACTTGGACTATGTAGGTTACCTTGCGGGCACGTGGCCTATCTAGGTTACCTAACGGGAACTTGGACTATGTAGGTTTACTAGCGGACACTTGGACGATCTAGGTTAACTAGCGGGCACTTGGACAATGCAGGTTCCCTAGCGGGCACAATGAATATGTAGATTCCCTAGAGGGCACTTGGACTATATAGGTTCCCTATGGGCACTTGGACTATCTGGGTTCCCTAACGGGCACTTGGAATATGAAGATTCCCTATCGGGCACTTGGACTATGTAGGTTCCTCATTGGGCACTTGGACTATGTAGGTTCCCTATCGGGCACTTGGACTATGTAAGTTAACTAGCGGGACCTTGGACTATCTAGGTTACCTAGCGGGCACTTGGACTATCTAGGTTAACTAGCGGGCACTTGTACAATGCAGGTTCCCTAGTGGGCACTTTGACTATGTAGGTTCCCTAGAGGGCACTTGGACTATATAGGTTCCCTATGGGCACTTGGACTATCTAGGTGCCCTAACGGGCACTTGGAATAAGTAGGTTCCCTTTCCGACACTTGGATGATGTAATTTCCTCAGCGGGCACTTGGACTATGTAGGTTAACTAGCGGGCACTTGAAATATCTAGGTTACCTAGCGGGCACTTGGACTATGTACGTCCCCTAGCGGGCACTTGGACGATCGAGGTTAACTAGAGGGCCCTTGGACTATGTAGGTTAACTAGCGGGCACTTGGACTATGTAGGTTAACTAATGGACCTTGGACTACGTAGGTTAACTAACGGGCACTTGGACGATCTAGGTTAACTTGCGGGCACTTGGACTATCTAGGTTAACTAGCGGGAACTTGGACTATCTATGTTAACTAGCGGGCACTTGGACTATCTAGGTTCCCTAACGGGCACTTGGACTATGTAGGTTCCCTAGCGGGCACTTGGACTATGTAGGTTCCCTATCGGGCAGTTGGACTATGTAGGTTAACTAGCGGGCCCTTAGACTATCTAGGTTACCTAGCGGGCACTTGGATTATGTACGTCCCCTAGCGGGCACTTGGACTATCTAGGTTAACTAGAGGGCCCTTGGACTATGTAGGTTAACTAGCAGGCACTTGGAATATCTAGGTTAACTAGCGGACCTTGGACTATGTAGGTTAACTAGCGGGCACTTGGACGATCTATGTTAATTAGCGGGTACTTGGGCTATCTAGGTTAACTAGCGGGCACTTGGACTATCTAGATTAACTAGTGGGCACTTGGACGATGCAGGTTCCCTAGCGGGCACTTGGACTATATAGGTTAATTAGCAGGCACTTGGACTATGGGGTTACCTAGCGGGCACTTGGACTGTCTAGGTTACCTAACGGGCACTTGGACTATGTAGGTTAATTAGCGGGCACTTGGACTATGTAGGTTACCTAGCGGGCACTTTGACTATCTAGGTTAACGAACGGGCACGTGGAATATGTAAGTAACCTAACGGGCACTTGGACTATCTACGTTACCTAGCGGGAACTTGGAATATGTAGGTTACCTAGCGGGCACTTGGACTATAGGTTAACTAGCGGGCACTTGGACTATATAGGTTACTTAGCGGGCCCTTGGACTATGTAGGTTACCTAGCCCAACTTGGACTATCTAAGTTAACGAAAGTGCACTTGGAGTATGTAGGTAACCTAGCGGGCACTTGGACAGTATAGGTTACCTAGCAGGCACTTGGACTATCTAGGTTAACGAATGGGCACTTGGACTATGTAGGTTACCTAGCGGGCACTTGGACTATCTAGGTTAACTGCAGGCACTTGTACAATGCAGGTTCCCTAGCGGGCACATTGACTATGTAGGTTCCCTTGAGGGCACTTGGACTATATACGTTCCCTATGGGCACTTGGACTATCTAGGTGCCCTAACGGGCACTTGGAATACGTAGGTTCCCTTTCAGACACTTGGACTATGTAGGTTCCTCAGCGGGCACTTGGATTATGTAGGTTAACTAGCGGGCACTTGGACTATCTAGGTTACCTAGCGGGCACTTGGACTATGTACGTCCCCTAGCGGACACTTGGACTATCTAGGTTAACTAGAGGGCCCTTGGACTATGTAGGTTAACTAGCAGGCACTTGGAATATCTAGGTTAACTAGCGGGCCCTTAGACTATGTAGGTTAACTATCGGGCCCTTTGAGGATCTAGGTTAGCAAACGGGCACTTGGACTATGTACGTTACCCAGCAGGCACTTGGACTGTCTAGGTTACCTAGCGGGCACTTGAACTGTCTTGGTTAACGAACGGGCACTTGGACTATGTAGGTTAGCTAACAGGAACTTGGACTATCTAGGTTAACGAAGGGGCACTTGGACTATGGAGGTTACCTAGCGGGCACTTGGACTATCTAGGTTACCTAACGGGTACTTGGACTATGCAGGTAAACTAGCCGGCACTTGGACTGTCTAGGTTACCTAACGGGCATTTGGACTATCTAGGTTACCTAGCGGGCACTTGTACAATCTAGGATAATAAACCGGAACTTGGAATATCTAGGTTACCTAGCGGGCACGTGGATATGTAGGTTACCTAGCGGGCACTTGGCCTATCTAGGTTCCCTAACGGGAACTTGGACTATGTAGGTTTACTAGCGGACACTTGGACGATCTAGGTTAACTAGCGGGCACTTGGACAATGCAGGTTCCGTAGCTGGTACAATGAATATGTAGCTTCCCTAGAGGGCACTTGGACTATATAGGTTCCCTATGGGCACTTGGACTATCTGGGTTCCCTAACGGTCATTGGAATATGAAGATTCCCTATCGGGCACTTGGACTATGTAGGTTCCTCATTGGACACTTGGACTATGTAGGTTTCCTATCGGGCACTTGGACTATGTAGGGTAACTAGCGGGCCTTTTGACTATCTAGGTTACCTAGCGGGCACTTGGATTATCTAGGTTAACTGCAGGCACTTGTACAATGCAGGTTCCCTAGCGGGCACATTGACTATGTAGGTTCCCTAGAGGGCACTTGGACTATATAGGTTCCCTATGGGTACTTGGACTATCTAGGTGCCCTAACGGGCACTTGTAATACATAGGTTCCCTTTCGGACACTTGGACTATGTAGGTTCCTCAGCGGGCACTTGGACTATGTAGGTTAACTAGCGGGCACTTGGACTATCTAGGTTACCTAGCGGGCACTTGGACTATGTACGTCCCCTAGCGGGCACTTGGACTATCTAGGTTAACTAGAGGGCCCTTGGACTATGTAGGTTAACTAGAGGGCACTTGGACTATCTAGGTTAACTAACGGACCTTGGACTATGTAGGTTAACTAGCAGGCACTTGGAATATCTAGGTTAACTAGCGGGCCCTTGGACTATGTAGGTTAACTATGGGGCCCTTTGAGGATCTAGGTTAGCAAACGGGTACTTGGACTATGTACGTTACCCAGCAGGCACTTGGACTGTCTAGGTAACCTAGCGGGCACTTGAACTGTCTTGGTTAACGAACGGGCACTTGGAATATGTAGGTTAGCTAACAGGAACTTGGACTATCTAGGTTAACGAACGGGCACTTGGACTATGGAGGTTACCTAGCGGGCACTTGGACTATCTAGGTTACCTAGCGGGCACTTGGACTAAGTAGGTTAACTAGCAGGCACTTGGACTATCTAGGTTACCTAACGGGCACTTGGACTATCTAGGTTACCTAGCGGGCACTTGGATTCTAAAGGTTACCTAGCTTGCCCTTGGATTATGTAGGTTACCTAGCGGGCAATTGGACTATCTAGGTTAACGAACGGGCACGTGGACTATGTAGGTAACCAAACGGGCACTTGGACTATCTAGGTTAGGTAACGGGCACTTGGACTATCTAGGTTACCTAGCGGGAACTTGGAATATGTAGGTTACCTAGCGGGCACTTGGACTATAGGTTAACTAGCGGGCACTTGGACTTTATAGGTTACCTACCGGGCCCTTGGAATATATAGGTTACCTAGCGGGCACTTGGACTATCTAGGTTACCTAGCAGGCACTTGGACTATGTACGTCCCCTAGGGGGCACTTGGACTATCGAGGTTAACTAGAGGGCCCTTGGACTATGTAGGTTAACTAGCGGGCACTTGGACTATCTAGGTTAACTAACGGACCATGGACTATGTAGGTTAACTAACGGACACTTGGACGATCTAGGTTAACTAGCGGGCACTTGGACTATCTAGGTTAACTAGCGGGGACTAGGACTATCTATGTTAACTAGCGGGCACTTGGACGATGCAGGTTCCCTAGAGGGCACTTGGACTATCTAGGTTCCCTAACAGGCACTTGGACTATGTAGGTTCCCTAGCTGGCACTTGGACAGTATAGGTTACCTAGCGGGCACTTGGACTATCTAGGTTAACGAATGGGCACTTGGACTATGTAGTTTACCTAGCGGGCACTTGGACAGTATAGGTTACCTAGCGGGCACTTGGACTATCTAGGTTAACGAATGGGCACTTGGACTATGTAGGTTATCTAGCGGGCACTTGGACTATCTAGGTTAGTAAACCGGAACTTTGAACATCTAGGTTACCTAGCGGGCACTTGGACTATGTAGGTTACCTTGCGGGCACTTGGCCTATCTAGGTTACCTAACGGGAATTTGGACTATGTAGGTTTACTAGCAGACACTTGGACAATCTAGGTTAACTAGCGGGCACTTGGACAATGCAGGTTCCCAAGCGGGCACTATGAATATGTAGCTTCCCTAGAGGGCCTTTGAATATATAAGTTCCCTATGGGCACTTGGACTATCTGGTTTTCCTAACGGGCACTTGGAATAGAAGATTCCCTATCGGCCACTTGGACTATGTAGGTTCCTCATTGGGCACTTGGACTATGTAGGTTCCCTATCGGGCACTTGGACTTTGTAGGTTAACTAGCGGCCCTTGGACTATCTAGGTTACCTAGCGGGCACTTGGACTATCTAGGTTAACTAGCGGGCACTTGTACAATGCAGGTTCCCTAACGGGCACTTTGACTATGTAGATTCCCTAGAGGGCACTTGGACTATATAGGTTCCCTATGGCCACTTGGACTATCTAGGTGCCCTAACGGGCACTTGGAATACGTAAGTTCCCTTTCAGACACTTGGACTATGTAGGTTCCTCAGCGGGCACTTGGACTATGTAGGTTTACTAGCGGGCACTTGGACTATCTAGGTTACCTAGCAGGCACTTGGACTATGTACGTCCCCTAGGGGGCACTTGGACTATCGAGGTTAACTAGAGGGCCCTTGGACTATGTAGGTTAACTAGCGGGCACTTGGACTATCTGAGTTAACTAACGGACCTTGGACTATGTAGGTTAACTAGCGGGCACTTGGACGATATAGGTTAACTAGCGGAAACTTGGACTATCTATGTTAACTAGCGGGCATTTGGACGATGTAGGTTCCCTAGAGGGCACTTGGACTATCTAGGTTCCCTAATGGGCACTTGGACTATGTAGGTTCGCTAGCGGGCACTTGGACTATGTAGGTCCCTTAGCGGGCACTTGGACTATGTAGGTTAACTAGCGGGCCCTTAGACTATCTAGGTTCCCTAGCGGACACTTGGACTATGTACGTCCCCTAGCGGGCACTTTGACTATCTAGGTTAACTAGAGGGCCCTTGGACTATGTAGGTTAACAAACGGGCACTTGGAATATTTAGATTAACTAGCGGGCACTTGGACGATGCAGGTTCCCTAGCGGGCACTTGGACTATATAGGTTAATTAGCGGGCACTTGGACTATGGAGGTTACCTAGCGGGCACTTGGACTGTCTAGGTTACCTAACGGGCACTTGGACTATGTAGGTTAACTAACAGGAACTTGGACTATCTAGGTTAACTAGCGGGCACTTGGACTATATAGGTTACCTAGTGGGCCCTTGGACTACGTAGGTTACCTAGCGGGCACTTGGACTATCTAGGTTAACGAACATGCACTTGGACTATTTAGGTAACCTAGCGGGCACTTGAACAGTCTAGGTTACTTCGCTGTCACTTGGACTATCTAGGTTAACAAATGGGCACTTGTACTATGTAGGTTAACTAGCGGACATTTGGACAATCTAGGTTAACTAGCTGGCACTTGGAATATCTAGGTTAACTAAGGGGCCCTTCGACTATGTAGGTTAACTAGCGGGCACTTGGACTATCTAGGTTACCTAGCGGGCACTTGGTCTATGTACATACCCTAGCTGGCACTTAGACTATCTGGGTTTCCTAGCGGGCACTTGAATATGTACGTCCCCTAGTAGGCACTTGGACTATCTAAGTTAACTAATGGGCAATAGGACTATCTAGGTTACCTAGCGGGCAATTGGACAATGTAGGTTCCCTAGCGGGCACTTGGACTATCTAGGTTTCCTAAAGGGCACTTGGACTATGTAGGTTAACTAGCGGACAATTGGACGATCTAGGTTAACTAGCGGGCGCTTGGACTATCTAGGTTAACTAGCGGGCACTTGGACTATGTAGGTTAACTAGCGGACACTTGCACTATGTAGGTTACCTATCGGGCACTAGGACTAAGTACCTTACCTAGCGGGCACTTGGACTATCTATGTTGACTAGCGGGCACTTGGACTATGTAGGTTAACTAGAGGACACTTGGATGATCTAGGTTAACAAGTAGGCCCTTGGCCTATGTAGATTAACTAGACGGCACTTGGATGATCTAGGTTAACTAGCGGGCACTTGGAAGATCTAGGTTAACGAACGGGCACTTTGACTATGCAGGTAACCTAGCCAGCATTTGGACTGTCTAGGTTACATAGCGGGCACTTGGACTTCTAGGTTAACGAATGGGCACTTGGACTATGTAGGTTGCCTAGCGGGCACTTGGACAATCTATGTTAGGTAACGGGCACATGGACTATCTAGGTTACCTAGCGGGAACATGGACTATGTAGGTTACCTAGCGGGCACTTGGACTATCTAGGTTACCTAACGGGCACTTTGACTATCTAGGTTACCTAGCGGGCACTTGGAATATCTAGGTTAGCTAACAGGAACTTGGACTATCTAGGTTACCTAGCGGGCACTAGGACTATGTAGGTAACCTAGCGGGCACTTGGACTATCTAGGTTAACTAGCGGGTTCTTGGGCTAGGTAGGTTAACTAGCGGGTCCTTGGACTATGTAGGTTAACTAGTGGACACTTGGAGGTTCTAGGTTAACTCGCGGGCACTTGGACTATCTAGGTTAACTAGCGGGCACTTGGATTATCTTGGTTACCTAGCAGGCACTTGCACGATGCAGGTTACCTAGCGGGCACTTGGACTATCTAGGCTCCCTAAGGGGCACGTGGACTATGTAGGTTACCTAGCGGGCACTAGGTCTATGTACATACCTTGGCGGGCACTTGGGCTATCTAGGTTACCTAGCGGGCACTTGGAGTATGTACGTCCCGTAGAGGGCACTTGGACTATCTACGTTACCTAGCGGGTATTTGTACTATATAGGTTACTAGCGGGCACTTGGACTATGTAAGTTCCCCAGCGGGCACTTGGACTATGTGGGTTCCCTAGCGGGCACTTGGACTGTCTAGATTAACGAACGGGCACTTGGAATATCTAGGGTAACTAGCGGGCACTTGGACTATGTAAGTTCCCTAGCTGGCACTGGACTATGTGGTTTCCCTAGCGGACACTTGGACTGTCTATGTTAACGAACGGGCACTTGGACTCTCTAGGTTAACTAGCGGGCACTTGGACTATGTAAGTTCCCTAGCGGGCACTGGACTATATGGTTTCCCTAGCGGGCACTTGGACTGTCTAGGTTAACGAACGGGCACTTGAACTATCTAGGTTAACTAGCGGGCACTTGGACTATGTAAGTTCCCTAGCGGGTACTGGACTATGTGGTTTCCCTATCAGACACTTGGACTGTCTAGGTTAACGAACGGGCACTTGGACTATCTAGGTTAATTAGCGGGCACTTGGACTATCTACGTTAACTAACGGGCACTTGGACTATTTAAGTTCCCTGGCAGGTACTTGGACTATGTGGGTTCCCTAGCGGGCATTTGGACTATCTAGGATACCTAACGGGTACTTGGACGATGTAGGTTTCTTAGCGGGCACTTGGATTATGTGAGTTCCCTATCAGGCACTTGGACTATGTAGGTTACTAGCGGGCATTTGGACTATGTAGGTTACCTAACAGGCACTTGGACTATGTAGGTTCTATATCGGGCACTTGGACAATGTTGGTTAACTAGCGGGCAGTAGGACGATGTAGGTTACCTAGCGGGCACTTGGACTATCTAGGTTAGGTAACGGGCACTTGGACTATCTAGGTGACCTAGTGGGAACTTGGACTATGTACGGTACCTAGCGGACACTTTGACTATCTTGGTTACCTAGCGGTCACTTGGACAAACTAGGTTAACGAGCGGGCCCTTGGACTATGTAGGTTACCTAGCGGGCATTAGGACTATCTAGGTTAGCTAACAGGAACTTTGACTATCTAGGTTACCTAGCGGGCACTTTGACTATGTAGGTTACCTAGCAGGCACTTGGACTATCTAGGTTAGCTAACGTGTACTTGGACTATCTAGGTTACCTAGCGGGCACTTGGAGTATGTAGGTTACCTAACGGGCACTTGGACTATGCAGGTAACCTAGCGGGCACTTGGACTGTCTAGGTTACTTAGCGGGCACTTGGACTTCTATGTTAACGAACGGGCACTCGGACTATGTAGGTTGCCCAGCGGGCAATTGGACGATCTAGGATAGGTAACGGGCCAATGACTATCTAGGTTACCTAGCGGCAACTTGGACTATGTAGTTTACCTAAGGGCACTTGGACTATGTAGGTTAACTAGCAGACACTTGGACAATCTAGGTTAACTAGCGGGCACGTGGACTATCTAGGTTAACTAAGGGGCCCTTCGACTATGTAGGTTAACTAGCGGGCACTTGGACTATCTAGGTTACCTAGCGGGCACTTGCTCTATGTACATAACCTAGGGGGCACTTGGACTATCTGGGTTACCTAGCGGGCACTTGGAATATGTACGTCCCCTAGTGGGCACTTGGACTATCTAGGTTAACTAACGGGCAATAGGACTATCTAGGTTACCTAGCGGGCACTTGGACTATATAGGTCAACTAGTGGGCCCTTGGACTATCTAGGGTAGCTAACAGGCATTTGGATTATGTAGGTTAACTAGCGGACACTTGGACGATCTAGGTTAACTAGCGGGCCCTTGCACTATGTAGGTTAACTAGCGGGCCTTTGGACTATGTAGGTTAACTAGCGGGCACTTGGATTATCTAAGTTACCTAGCGGGCACTTGAACTATGTAGGTTAACTAGTGGGCCCTTAGACTATCTAGGTTAGCTAACGGTCACTTGGACTATGTAGGTTCCCTAGCGGGCATTTGGACTATATAGATTACCTAGCGGGCACTTGGACTTTGTAGGTTACCTAGCGGGCACTTGGATTATCTAGGTTACCTAGCGGGCACTTGGATGATACAGGTTCCCTAGCCAGCACTAAGACTATTGGTTCCCTAACCGGCACTTGGACTATGTAGGTTCCCTAAAGGGCACTTGGACTATATAGGTTTCTATCGGGCACTTGGACTATGTAGGTTAACTAGCGGGCACATGGACTATCTATGTTACCTAGCGGGCACTTGGACTATCTAGGTTACCGAGCGGGCACTTGGACTATGTAGGGTAACTACAAGGCACTTGGACTATCAAGGTTACCTAGAGGGCACTTGGACTATCTAGGTTACCTAGCGGGCACTTGGAGTATGTACGTCCCCTAGTGGGCACTTGGACTATCTACATTACCTAGCGGGTACTTGGACTATATAGGTTACTAGCGGGCACTTGGACTATGTAAGTTCCCTAGTGGGCACTTGGACTATGTGGGTTCCCCAGCGGGCACTTGGACTGTCTAGATTAACGAACGGGCACTTGGACTGTCTAGGTTAACTTCGGGCACTTGGACTAGGTAAGTTCCCTAGCGGGCACTGGACTATGTGGTTTCCCTAGCGGGCACTTGGACTGTCTAGGTTAACGAACGGGCACTTGGACTATCTAGGTTAACTAGCGGGCATTTGGACTATGTAAGTTCCCTAGCGGGCACTGGACTATGTGGTTTCCCTTGCGGGCACTTGGACTGTCTAGGTTAACGAACGGGCACTTGGACTATCTAGGTTAACTAGCAGGCACTTGGACTATGTAAGTTCCCTAGTGGGCACTGGAATATGTGGTTTCCCTAGCGGGCACTTGGACTGTCTAGGTTAACGAACGGGCACTTGGACTATCTAGGTTAATTAGCGGGCACTTGGACTATCTATGTTAACTAACGGGCACTTGGACTATTTAAGTTCCCTGGCAGGCACTTGGACTATGTGGGTTCCCTAGCGGGCATTTGGACTATCTAGGTTACCTAGCGGGCACTTGGATGATACAGGTTCCCTAGTCAGCACTAAGACTATTGGTTCCCTAACGGGCACTTGGACTATGTAGGTTAACTAGCGGGCACATGGACTATCTAGGTTACCTAGCGGGCACTTGGACTATCTAGGTTACCTAGCGGGCACGTGGACTATGTAGGTTAACTAGAAGGCACTTGGACTATGTAGGTTAACTAGCGGGCACGTGGAATATCTAGGTTAACTAAGGGGCCCTTCGACTATATAGGTTAACTAGCGGGCACTTGGACTATCTAGGTTAATGAACGGGCACTTGTACTATCTAGGTTAACGAATGGGCACTTGGACTATGTAGGTTAACTAGCAGACCGTGGACTATGTAGGTTAACTAGCGGGCACTTGGACTATCTAGGTCAACTAGCGGGCACTTGGACTATCTAGGTTAACTAGAGGGTACTTGCACAATGCAGGTTCCCTAGTGGGCACTTTGACTATGTAAGTTCCCTAGCAGGCACTTGGACTATATAGGTTCCCTACGGGCACTTGGACTATCTAGGTGCCCTAACGGGCATTTGGAATACGTAGGTTCCCTTTCGGACACTTGGACTATGTAGGTTCCTCAGCGGGCACTTGGACTATGTAGGTTTACTAGCGGGCACTTTGACTATCTAGGTTACCTAGCAGGCACTTGGACTATGTACGTCCCCTAGGGGGCACTTGGACTATCGAGGTTAACTAGAGGGCCCTTGGACTATGTAGGTTAACTAGCGGGCACTTGGACTATCTAGGTTAACTAACGGACCTTGGACTATGTAGGTTAACTAGCGGGTACTTGGACGATCTAGGTTAACTAGCGGAAACTTGGACTATCTATGTTAACTAGCGGGCATTTGGACGATGCAGGTTCCCTAGAGGGCACTTGGACTATCTAGGTTCCCTAACGGGCACTTGGACTATGTAGGTTCGCTAGCGGGCACTTGGACTATGTAGGTCCCTTAGCGGGCACTTGGACTATGTAGGTTAACTAGCGGGCCCTTAGACTATCTAGGTTCCCTAGCGGGCACTTGGACTATGTACGTCCCCTAGCGGGCACTTTGACTATCTAGGTTAACTAGAGGGCCCTTGGACTATGTAGGCTAACAAACAGGCACTTGGAATATCTAGGTGAACTAGTGGGCACTTGGACGATGCAGGTTCCCTAGCGGGCACTTGGAATATATAGGTTAATTAGCGGGCACTAGGACTATGGAGGTTACCTAGCGGGCACTTGGACTGTCTACGTTACCTAACGGGCACTTGGACTATGTAGGTTAGCTAACAGGAACTTGGACTATCTAGGTTAACTATCGGGCACTTGGACTACGTAGGTTACCTAGTGGGCACTTGGAATATCTAGGTTAACGAACGTGCACTTGGACTATTTAGGTAACCTAGCGGGCACTTGAACAGTCTAGGTTACTTCGCGGTCACTTGGACTATCTAGGTTAACGAATGGGCACTTGTACTATGTAGGTTAACTAGCGGACACTTGGACAATCTAGGTTAACTAGCTGGCACTTGGAATATCTAGGTTAACTAAGGGGCCCTTCGACTATGTAGGTTAACTAGCGGGCACTTGGACTATCTAGGTTACCTAGCGGGTACTTGGTCTATGTACATACCCTAGCTGGCACTTGGACTATCTGGGTTTCCTAGCGGGCACTTGGAATATGTACGTCCCCTAGTGGGCACTTGGACTATCTAGGTTAACTAATGGGCACTTGGACTATCTAGGTTACCTAGCGGGCAATTGGACAATGTAGGTTCCCTAGCGGGCACTTGGACTATCTAGGTTTCCTAAAGGGCACTTGGACTATGTAGGTTAACTAGCGGACAATTGGACGATCTAGGTTAACTAACGGGTACTTGGACTATCTAGGTTAAAGAGCGGGCACTTGGACTATGTAGGTTAACTAGTGGACACTTTTACTATGTAGGTTACCTAGCGGGTACTTGGACTATCTAGGTTAACTAGCAGGCACTTGGACTATGTAGGTTAACTAGCGGACACTTGCACTATGTAGGTTACCTAGCGGGCACTTTGACTATCTAGGTTAACGAACGGGCACGTGGAATATGTAAGTAACCTAACGGGCACTTGGACTATCTACGTTACCTAGCGGGAACTTGGAATATGTAGGTTACCTAGCGGGCACTTGGACTATAGGTTAACTAGCGGGCACTTGGACTATATAGGTTACTTAGCGGGCCCTTGGACTATGTAGGTTACCTAGCCCAACTTGGACTATCTAAGTTAACGAAAGTGCACTTGGAGTATGTAGGTAACCTAGCGGGCACTTGGACAGTATAGGTTACCTAGCAGGCACTTGGACTATCTAGGTTAACGAATGGGCACTTGGACTATGTAGGTTACCTAGCGGGCACTTGGACTATCTAGGTTAACTGCAGGCACTTGTACAATGCAGGTTCCCTAGCGGGCACATTGACTATGTAGGTTCCCTTGAGGGCACTTGGACTATATACGTTCCCTATGGGCACTTGGACTATCTAGGTGCCCTAACGGGCACTTGGAATACGTAGGTTCCCTTTCAGACACTTGGACTATGTAGGTTCCTCAGCGGGCACTTGGATTATGTAGGTTAACTAGCGGGCACTTGGACTATCTAGGTTACCTAGCGGGCACTTGGACTATGTACGTCCCCTAGCGGACACTTGGACTATCTAGGTTAACTAGAGGGCCCTTGGACTATGTAGGTTAACTAGCAGGCACTTGGAATATCTAGGTTAACTAGCGGGCCCTTAGACTATGTAGGTTAACTATCGGGCCCTTTGAGGATCTAGGTTAGCAAACGGGCACTTGGACTATGTACGTTACCCAGCAGGCACTTGGACTGTCTAGGTTACCTAGCGGGCACTTGAACTGTCTTGGTTAACGAACGGGCACTTGGACTATGTAGGTTAGCTAACAGGAACTTGGACTATCTAGGTTAACGAAGGGGCACTTGGACTATGGAGGTTACCTAGCGGGCACTTGGACTATCTAGGTTACCTAACGGGTACTTGGACTATGCAGGTAAACTAGCCGGCACTTGGACTGTCTAGGTTACCTAACGGGCATTTGGACTATCTAGGTTACCTAGCGGGCACTTGTACAATCTAGGATAATAAACCGGAACTTGGAATATCTAGGTTACCTAGCGGGCACGTGGATATGTAGGTTACCTAGCGGGCACTTGGCCTATCTAGGTTCCCTAACGGGAACTTGGACTATGTAGGTTTACTAGCGGACACTTGGACGATCTAGGTTAACTAGCGGGCACTTGGACAATGCAGGTTCCGTAGCTGGTACAATGAATATGTAGCTTCCCTAGAGGGCACTTGGACTATATAGGTTCCCTATGGGCACTTGGACTATCTGGGTTCCCTAACGGTCATTGGAATATGAAGATTCCCTATCGGGCACTTGGACTATGTAGGTTCCTCATTGGACACTTGGACTATGTAGGTTTCCTATCGGGCACTTGGACTATGTAGGGTAACTAGCGGGCCTTTTGACTATCTAGGTTACCTAGCGGGCACTTGGATTATCTAGGTTAACTGCAGGCACTTGTACAATGCAGGTTCCCTAGCGGGCACATTGACTATGTAGGTTCCCTAGAGGGCACTTGGACTATATAGGTTCCCTATGGGTACTTGGACTATCTAGGTGCCCTAACGGGCACTTGTAATACATAGGTTCCCTTTCGGACACTTGGACTATGTAGGTTCCTCAGCGGGCACTTGGACTATGTAGGTTAACTAGCGGGCACTTGGACTATCTAGGTTACCTAGCGGGCACTTGGACTATGTACGTCCCCTAGCGGGCACTTGGACTATCTAGGTTAACTAGAGGGCCCTTGGACTATGTAGGTTAACTAGAGGGCACTTGGACTATCTAGGTTAACTAACGGACCTTGGACTATGTAGGTTAACTAGCAGGCACTTGGAATATCTAGGTTAACTAGCGGGCCCTTGGACTATGTAGGTTAACTATGGGGCCCTTTGAGGATCTAGGTTAGCAAACGGGTACTTGGACTATGTACGTTACCCAGCAGGCACTTGGACTGTCTAGGTAACCTAGCGGGCACTTGAACTGTCTTGGTTAACGAACGGGCACTTGGAATATGTAGGTTAGCTAACAGGAACTTGGACTATCTAGGTTAACGAACGGGCACTTGGACTATGGAGGTTACCTAGCGGGCACTTGGACTATCTAGGTTACCTAGCGGGCACTTGGACTAAGTAGGTTAACTAGCAGGCACTTGGACTATCTAGGTTACCTAACGGGCACTTGGACTATCTAGGTTACCTAGCGGGCACTTGGATTCTAAAGGTTACCTAGCTTGCCCTTGGATTATGTAGGTTACCTAGCGGGCAATTGGACTATCTAGGTTAACGAACGGGCACGTGGACTATGTAGGTAACCAAACGGGCACTTGGACTATCTAGGTTAGGTAACGGGCACTTGGACTATCTAGGTTACCTAGCGGGAACTTGGAATATGTAGGTTACCTAGCGGGCACTTGGACTATAGGTTAACTAGCGGGCACTTGGACTTTATAGGTTACCTACCGGGCCCTTGGAATATATAGGTTACCTAGCGGGCACTTGGACTATCTAGGTTACCTAGCAGGCACTTGGACTATGTACGTCCCCTAGGGGGCACTTGGACTATCGAGGTTAACTAGAGGGCCCTTGGACTATGTAGGTTAACTAGCGGGCACTTGGACTATCTAGGTTAACTAACGGACCATGGACTATGTAGGTTAACTAACGGACACTTGGACGATCTAGGTTAACTAGCGGGCACTTGGACTATCTAGGTTAACTAGCGGGGACTAGGACTATCTATGTTAACTAGCGGGCACTTGGACGATGCAGGTTCCCTAGAGGGCACTTGGACTATCTAGGTTCCCTAACAGGCACTTGGACTATGTAGGTTCCCTAGCTGGCACTTGGACAGTATAGGTTACCTAGCGGGCACTTGGACTATCTAGGTTAACGAATGGGCACTTGGACTATGTAGTTTACCTAGCGGGCACTTGGACAGTATAGGTTACCTAGCGGGCACTTGGACTATCTAGGTTAACGAATGGGCACTTGGACTATGTAGGTTATCTAGCGGGCACTTGGACTATCTAGGTTAGTAAACCGGAACTTTGAACATCTAGGTTACCTAGCGGGCACTTGGACTATGTAGGTTACCTTGCGGGCACTTGGCCTATCTAGGTTACCTAACGGGAATTTGGACTATGTAGGTTTACTAGCAGACACTTGGACAATCTAGGTTAACTAGCGGGCACTTGGACAATGCAGGTTCCCAAGCGGGCACTATGAATATGTAGCTTCCCTAGAGGGCCTTTGAATATATAAGTTCCCTATGGGCACTTGGACTATCTGGTTTTCCTAACGGGCACTTGGAATAGAAGATTCCCTATCGGCCACTTGGACTATGTAGGTTCCTCATTGGGCACTTGGACTATGTAGGTTCCCTATCGGGCACTTGGACTTTGTAGGTTAACTAGCGGCCCTTGGACTATCTAGGTTACCTAGCGGGCACTTGGACTATCTAGGTTAACTAGCGGGCACTTGTACAATGCAGGTTCCCTAACGGGCACTTTGACTATGTAGATTCCCTAGAGGGCACTTGGACTATATAGGTTCCCTATGGCCACTTGGACTATCTAGGTGCCCTAACGGGCACTTGGAATACGTAAGTTCCCTTTCAGACACTTGGACTATGTAGGTTCCTCAGCGGGCACTTGGACTATGTAGGTTTACTAGCGGGCACTTGGACTATCTAGGTTACCTAGCAGGCACTTGGACTATGTACGTCCCCTAGGGGGCACTTGGACTATCGAGGTTAACTAGAGGGCCCTTGGACTATGTAGGTTAACTAGCGGGCACTTGGACTATCTGAGTTAACTAACGGACCTTGGACTATGTAGGTTAACTAGCGGGCACTTGGACGATATAGGTTAACTAGCGGAAACTTGGACTATCTATGTTAACTAGCGGGCATTTGGACGATGTAGGTTCCCTAGAGGGCACTTGGACTATCTAGGTTCCCTAATGGGCACTTGGACTATGTAGGTTCGCTAGCGGGCACTTGGACTATGTAGGTCCCTTAGCGGGCACTTGGACTATGTAGGTTAACTAGCGGGCCCTTAGACTATCTAGGTTCCCTAGCGGACACTTGGACTATGTACGTCCCCTAGCGGGCACTTTGACTATCTAGGTTAACTAGAGGGCCCTTGGACTATGTAGGTTAACAAACGGGCACTTGGAATATTTAGATTAACTAGCGGGCACTTGGACGATGCAGGTTCCCTAGCGGGCACTTGGACTATATAGGTTAATTAGCGGGCACTTGGACTATGGAGGTTACCTAGCGGGCACTTGGACTGTCTAGGTTACCTAACGGGCACTTGGACTATGTAGGTTAACTAACAGGAACTTGGACTATCTAGGTTAACTAGCGGGCACTTGGACTATATAGGTTACCTAGTGGGCCCTTGGACTACGTAGGTTACCTAGCGGGCACTTGGACTATCTAGGTTAACGAACATGCACTTGGACTATTTAGGTAACCTAGCGGGCACTTGAACAGTCTAGGTTACTTCGCTGTCACTTGGACTATCTAGGTTAACAAATGGGCACTTGTACTATGTAGGTTAACTAGCGGACATTTGGACAATCTAGGTTAACTAGCTGGCACTTGGAATATCTAGGTTAACTAAGGGGCCCTTCGACTATGTAGGTTAACTAGCGGGCACTTGGACTATCTAGGTTACCTAGCGGGCACTTGGTCTATGTACATACCCTAGCTGGCACTTAGACTATCTGGGTTTCCTAGCGGGCACTTGAATATGTACGTCCCCTAGTAGGCACTTGGACTATCTAAGTTAACTAATGGGCAATAGGACTATCTAGGTTACCTAGCGGGCAATTGGACAATGTAGGTTCCCTAGCGGGCACTTGGACTATCTAGGTTTCCTAAAGGGCACTTGGACTATGTAGGTTAACTAGCGGACAATTGGACGATCTAGGTTAACTAGCGGGCGCTTGGACTATCTAGGTTAACTAGCGGGCACTTGGACTATGTAGGTTAACTAGCGGACACTTGCACTATGTAGGTTACCTATCGGGCACTAGGACTAAGTACCTTACCTAGCGGGCACTTGGACTATCTATGTTGACTAGCGGGCACTTGGACTATGTAGGTTAACTAGAGGACACTTGGATGATCTAGGTTAACAAGTAGGCCCTTGGCCTATGTAGATTAACTAGACGGCACTTGGATGATCTAGGTTAACTAGCGGGCACTTGGAAGATCTAGGTTAACGAACGGGCACTTTGACTATGCAGGTAACCTAGCCAGCATTTGGACTGTCTAGGTTACATAGCGGGCACTTGGACTTCTAGGTTAACGAATGGGCACTTGGACTATGTAGGTTGCCTAGCGGGCACTTGGACAATCTATGTTAGGTAACGGGCACATGGACTATCTAGGTTACCTAGCGGGAACATGGACTATGTAGGTTACCTAGCGGGCACTTGGACTATCTAGGTTACCTAACGGGCACTTTGACTATCTAGGTTACCTAGCGGGCACTTGGAATATCTAGGTTAGCTAACAGGAACTTGGACTATCTAGGTTACCTAGCGGGCACTAGGACTATGTAGGTAACCTAGCGGGCACTTGGACTATCTAGGTTAACTAGCGGGTTCTTGGGCTAGGTAGGTTAACTAGCGGGTCCTTGGACTATGTAGGTTAACTAGTGGACACTTGGAGGTTCTAGGTTAACTCGCGGGCACTTGGACTATCTAGGTTAACTAGCGGGCACTTGGATTATCTTGGTTACCTAGCAGGCACTTGCACGATGCAGGTTACCTAGCGGGCACTTGGACTATCTAGGCTCCCTAAGGGGCACGTGGACTATGTAGGTTACCTAGCGGGCACTAGGTCTATGTACATACCTTGGCGGGCACTTGGGCTATCTAGGTTACCTAGCGGGCACTTGGAGTATGTACGTCCCGTAGAGGGCACTTGGACTATCTACGTTACCTAGCGGGTATTTGTACTATATAGGTTACTAGCGGGCACTTGGACTATGTAAGTTCCCCAGCGGGCACTTGGACTATGTGGGTTCCCTAGCGGGCACTTGGACTGTCTAGATTAACGAACGGGCACTTGGAATATCTAGGGTAACTAGCGGGCACTTGGACTATGTAAGTTCCCTAGCTGGCACTGGACTATGTGGTTTCCCTAGCGGACACTTGGACTGTCTATGTTAACGAACGGGCACTTGGACTCTCTAGGTTAACTAGCGGGCACTTGGACTATGTAAGTTCCCTAGCGGGCACTGGACTATATGGTTTCCCTAGCGGGCACTTGGACTGTCTAGGTTAACGAACGGGCACTTGAACTATCTAGGTTAACTAGCGGGCACTTGGACTATGTAAGTTCCCTAGCGGGTACTGGACTATGTGGTTTCCCTATCAGACACTTGGACTGTCTAGGTTAACGAACGGGCACTTGGACTATCTAGGTTAATTAGCGGGCACTTGGACTATCTACGTTAACTAACGGGCACTTGGACTATTTAAGTTCCCTGGCAGGTACTTGGACTATGTGGGTTCCCTAGCGGGCATTTGGACTATCTAGGATACCTAACGGGTACTTGGACGATGTAGGTTTCTTAGCGGGCACTTGGATTATGTGAGTTCCCTATCAGGCACTTGGACTATGTAGGTTACTAGCGGGCATTTGGACTATGTAGGTTACCTAACAGGCACTTGGACTATGTAGGTTCTATATCGGGCACTTGGACAATGTTGGTTAACTAGCGGGCAGTAGGACGATGTAGGTTACCTAGCGGGCACTTGGACTATCTAGGTTAGGTAACGGGCACTTGGACTATCTAGGTGACCTAGTGGGAACTTGGACTATGTACGGTACCTAGCGGACACTTTGACTATCTTGGTTACCTAGCGGTCACTTGGACAAACTAGGTTAACGAGCGGGCCCTTGGACTATGTAGGTTACCTAGCGGGCATTAGGACTATCTAGGTTAGCTAACAGGAACTTTGACTATCTAGGTTACCTAGCGGGCACTTTGACTATGTAGGTTACCTAGCAGGCACTTGGACTATCTAGGTTAGCTAACGTGTACTTGGACTATCTAGGTTACCTAGCGGGCACTTGGAGTATGTAGGTTACCTAACGGGCACTTGGACTATGCAGGTAACCTAGCGGGCACTTGGACTGTCTAGGTTACTTAGCGGGCACTTGGACTTCTATGTTAACGAACGGGCACTCGGACTATGTAGGTTGCCCAGCGGGCAATTGGACGATCTAGGATAGGTAACGGGCCAATGACTATCTAGGTTACCTAGCGGCAACTTGGACTATGTAGTTTACCTAAGGGCACTTGGACTATGTAGGTTAACTAGCAGACACTTGGACAATCTAGGTTAACTAGCGGGCACGTGGACTATCTAGGTTAACTAAGGGGCCCTTCGACTATGTAGGTTAACTAGCGGGCACTTGGACTATCTAGGTTACCTAGCGGGCACTTGCTCTATGTACATAACCTAGGGGGCACTTGGACTATCTGGGTTACCTAGCGGGCACTTGGAATATGTACGTCCCCTAGTGGGCACTTGGACTATCTAGGTTAACTAACGGGCAATAGGACTATCTAGGTTACCTAGCGGGCACTTGGACTATATAGGTCAACTAGTGGGCCCTTGGACTATCTAGGGTAGCTAACAGGCATTTGGATTATGTAGGTTAACTAGCGGACACTTGGACGATCTAGGTTAACTAGCGGGCCCTTGCACTATGTAGGTTAACTAGCGGGCCTTTGGACTATGTAGGTTAACTAGCGGGCACTTGGATTATCTAAGTTACCTAGCGGGCACTTGAACTATGTAGGTTAACTAGTGGGCCCTTAGACTATCTAGGTTAGCTAACGGTCACTTGGACTATGTAGGTTCCCTAGCGGGCATTTGGACTATATAGATTACCTAGCGGGCACTTGGACTTTGTAGGTTACCTAGCGGGCACTTGGATTATCTAGGTTACCTAGCGGGCACTTGGATGATACAGGTTCCCTAGCCAGCACTAAGACTATTGGTTCCCTAACCGGCACTTGGACTATGTAGGTTCCCTAAAGGGCACTTGGACTATATAGGTTTCTATCGGGCACTTGGACTATGTAGGTTAACTAGCGGGCACATGGACTATCTATGTTACCTAGCGGGCACTTGGACTATCTAGGTTACCGAGCGGGCACTTGGACTATGTAGGGTAACTACAAGGCACTTGGACTATCAAGGTTACCTAGAGGGCACTTGGACTATCTAGGTTACCTAGCGGGCACTTGGAGTATGTACGTCCCCTAGTGGGCACTTGGACTATCTACATTACCTAGCGGGTACTTGGACTATATAGGTTACTAGCGGGCACTTGGACTATGTAAGTTCCCTAGTGGGCACTTGGACTATGTGGGTTCCCCAGCGGGCACTTGGACTGTCTAGATTAACGAACGGGCACTTGGACTGTCTAGGTTAACTTCGGGCACTTGGACTAGGTAAGTTCCCTAGCGGGCACTGGACTATGTGGTTTCCCTAGCGGGCACTTGGACTGTCTAGGTTAACGAACGGGCACTTGGACTATCTAGGTTAACTAGCGGGCATTTGGACTATGTAAGTTCCCTAGCGGGCACTGGACTATGTGGTTTCCCTTGCGGGCACTTGGACTGTCTAGGTTAACGAACGGGCACTTGGACTATCTAGGTTAACTAGCAGGCACTTGGACTATGTAAGTTCCCTAGTGGGCACTGGAATATGTGGTTTCCCTAGCGGGCACTTGGACTGTCTAGGTTAACGAACGGGCACTTGGACTATCTAGGTTAATTAGCGGGCACTTGGACTATCTATGTTAACTAACGGGCACTTGGACTATTTAAGTTCCCTGGCAGGCACTTGGACTATGTGGGTTCCCTAGCGGGCATTTGGACTATCTAGGTTACCTAGCGGGCACTTGGATGATACAGGTTCCCTAGTCAGCACTAAGACTATTGGTTCCCTAACGGGCACTTGGACTATGTAGGTTAACTAGCGGGCACATGGACTATCTAGGTTACCTAGCGGGCACTTGGACTATCTAGGTTACCTAGCGGGCACGTGGACTATGTAGGTTAACTAGAAGGCACTTGGACTATGTAGGTTAACTAGCGGGCACGTGGAATATCTAGGTTAACTAAGGGGCCCTTCGACTATATAGGTTAACTAGCGGGCACTTGGACTATCTAGGTTAATGAACGGGCACTTGTACTATCTAGGTTAACGAATGGGCACTTGGACTATGTAGGTTAACTAGCAGACCGTGGACTATGTAGGTTAACTAGCGGGCACTTGGACTATCTAGGTCAACTAGCGGGCACTTGGACTATCTAGGTTAACTAGAGGGTACTTGCACAATGCAGGTTCCCTAGTGGGCACTTTGACTATGTAAGTTCCCTAGCAGGCACTTGGACTATATAGGTTCCCTACGGGCACTTGGACTATCTAGGTGCCCTAACGGGCATTTGGAATACGTAGGTTCCCTTTCGGACACTTGGACTATGTAGGTTCCTCAGCGGGCACTTGGACTATGTAGGTTTACTAGCGGGCACTTTGACTATCTAGGTTACCTAGCAGGCACTTGGACTATGTACGTCCCCTAGGGGGCACTTGGACTATCGAGGTTAACTAGAGGGCCCTTGGACTATGTAGGTTAACTAGCGGGCACTTGGACTATCTAGGTTAACTAACGGACCTTGGACTATGTAGGTTAACTAGCGGGTACTTGGACGATCTAGGTTAACTAGCGGAAACTTGGACTATCTATGTTAACTAGCGGGCATTTGGACGATGCAGGTTCCCTAGAGGGCACTTGGACTATCTAGGTTCCCTAACGGGCACTTGGACTATGTAGGTTCGCTAGCGGGCACTTGGACTATGTAGGTCCCTTAGCGGGCACTTGGACTATGTAGGTTAACTAGCGGGCCCTTAGACTATCTAGGTTCCCTAGCGGGCACTTGGACTATGTACGTCCCCTAGCGGGCACTTTGACTATCTAGGTTAACTAGAGGGCCCTTGGACTATGTAGGCTAACAAACAGGCACTTGGAATATCTAGGTGAACTAGTGGGCACTTGGACGATGCAGGTTCCCTAGCGGGCACTTGGAATATATAGGTTAATTAGCGGGCACTAGGACTATGGAGGTTACCTAGCGGGCACTTGGACTGTCTACGTTACCTAACGGGCACTTGGACTATGTAGGTTAGCTAACAGGAACTTGGACTATCTAGGTTAACTATCGGGCACTTGGACTACGTAGGTTACCTAGTGGGCACTTGGAATATCTAGGTTAACGAACGTGCACTTGGACTATTTAGGTAACCTAGCGGGCACTTGAACAGTCTAGGTTACTTCGCGGTCACTTGGACTATCTAGGTTAACGAATGGGCACTTGTACTATGTAGGTTAACTAGCGGACACTTGGACAATCTAGGTTAACTAGCTGGCACTTGGAATATCTAGGTTAACTAAGGGGCCCTTCGACTATGTAGGTTAACTAGCGGGCACTTGGACTATCTAGGTTACCTAGCGGGTACTTGGTCTATGTACATACCCTAGCTGGCACTTGGACTATCTGGGTTTCCTAGCGGGCACTTGGAATATGTACGTCCCCTAGTGGGCACTTGGACTATCTAGGTTAACTAATGGGCACTTGGACTATCTAGGTTACCTAGCGGGCAATTGGACAATGTAGGTTCCCTAGCGGGCACTTGGACTATCTAGGTTTCCTAAAGGGCACTTGGACTATGTAGGTTAACTAGCGGACAATTGGACGATCTAGGTTAACTAACGGGTACTTGGACTATCTAGGTTAAAGAGCGGGCACTTGGACTATGTAGGTTAACTAGTGGACACTTTTACTATGTAGGTTACCTAGCGGGTACTTGGACTATCTAGGTTAACTAGCAGGCACTTGGACTATGTAGGTTAACTAGCGGACACTTGCACTATGTAGGTTACCTAGCGGGCACTTTGACTATCTAGGTTAACGAACGGGCACGTGGAATATGTAAGTAACCTAACGGGCACTTGGACTATCTACGTTACCTAGCGGGAACTTGGAATATGTAGGTTACCTAGCGGGCACTTGGACTATAGGTTAACTAGCGGGCACTTGGACTATATAGGTTACTTAGCGGGCCCTTGGACTATGTAGGTTACCTAGCCCAACTTGGACTATCTAAGTTAACGAAAGTGCACTTGGAGTATGTAGGTAACCTAGCGGGCACTTGGACAGTATAGGTTACCTAGCAGGCACTTGGACTATCTAGGTTAACGAATGGGCACTTGGACTATGTAGGTTACCTAGCGGGCACTTGGACTATCTAGGTTAACTGCAGGCACTTGTACAATGCAGGTTCCCTAGCGGGCACATTGACTATGTAGGTTCCCTTGAGGGCACTTGGACTATATACGTTCCCTATGGGCACTTGGACTATCTAGGTGCCCTAACGGGCACTTGGAATACGTAGGTTCCCTTTCAGACACTTGGACTATGTAGGTTCCTCAGCGGGCACTTGGATTATGTAGGTTAACTAGCGGGCACTTGGACTATCTAGGTTACCTAGCGGGCACTTGGACTATGTACGTCCCCTAGCGGACACTTGGACTATCTAGGTTAACTAGAGGGCCCTTGGACTATGTAGGTTAACTAGCAGGCACTTGGAATATCTAGGTTAACTAGCGGGCCCTTAGACTATGTAGGTTAACTATCGGGCCCTTTGAGGATCTAGGTTAGCAAACGGGCACTTGGACTATGTACGTTACCCAGCAGGCACTTGGACTGTCTAGGTTACCTAGCGGGCACTTGAACTGTCTTGGTTAACGAACGGGCACTTGGACTATGTAGGTTAGCTAACAGGAACTTGGACTATCTAGGTTAACGAAGGGGCACTTGGACTATGGAGGTTACCTAGCGGGCACTTGGACTATCTAGGTTACCTAACGGGTACTTGGACTATGCAGGTAAACTAGCCGGCACTTGGACTGTCTAGGTTACCTAACGGGCATTTGGACTATCTAGGTTACCTAGCGGGCACTTGTACAATCTAGGATAATAAACCGGAACTTGGAATATCTAGGTTACCTAGCGGGCACGTGGATATGTAGGTTACCTAGCGGGCACTTGGCCTATCTAGGTTCCCTAACGGGAACTTGGACTATGTAGGTTTACTAGCGGACACTTGGACGATCTAGGTTAACTAGCGGGCACTTGGACAATGCAGGTTCCGTAGCTGGTACAATGAATATGTAGCTTCCCTAGAGGGCACTTGGACTATATAGGTTCCCTATGGGCACTTGGACTATCTGGGTTCCCTAACGGTCATTGGAATATGAAGATTCCCTATCGGGCACTTGGACTATGTAGGTTCCTCATTGGACACTTGGACTATGTAGGTTTCCTATCGGGCACTTGGACTATGTAGGGTAACTAGCGGGCCTTTTGACTATCTAGGTTACCTAGCGGGCACTTGGATTATCTAGGTTAACTGCAGGCACTTGTACAATGCAGGTTCCCTAGCGGGCACATTGACTATGTAGGTTCCCTAGAGGGCACTTGGACTATATAGGTTCCCTATGGGTACTTGGACTATCTAGGTGCCCTAACGGGCACTTGTAATACATAGGTTCCCTTTCGGACACTTGGACTATGTAGGTTCCTCAGCGGGCACTTGGACTATGTAGGTTAACTAGCGGGCACTTGGACTATCTAGGTTACCTAGCGGGCACTTGGACTATGTACGTCCCCTAGCGGGCACTTGGACTATCTAGGTTAACTAGAGGGCCCTTGGACTATGTAGGTTAACTAGAGGGCACTTGGACTATCTAGGTTAACTAACGGACCTTGGACTATGTAGGTTAACTAGCAGGCACTTGGAATATCTAGGTTAACTAGCGGGCCCTTGGACTATGTAGGTTAACTATGGGGCCCTTTGAGGATCTAGGTTAGCAAACGGGTACTTGGACTATGTACGTTACCCAGCAGGCACTTGGACTGTCTAGGTAACCTAGCGGGCACTTGAACTGTCTTGGTTAACGAACGGGCACTTGGAATATGTAGGTTAGCTAACAGGAACTTGGACTATCTAGGTTAACGAACGGGCACTTGGACTATGGAGGTTACCTAGCGGGCACTTGGACTATCTAGGTTACCTAGCGGGCACTTGGACTAAGTAGGTTAACTAGCAGGCACTTGGACTATCTAGGTTACCTAACGGGCACTTGGACTATCTAGGTTACCTAGCGGGCACTTGGATTCTAAAGGTTACCTAGCTTGCCCTTGGATTATGTAGGTTACCTAGCGGGCAATTGGACTATCTAGGTTAACGAACGGGCACGTGGACTATGTAGGTAACCAAACGGGCACTTGGACTATCTAGGTTAGGTAACGGGCACTTGGACTATCTAGGTTACCTAGCGGGAACTTGGAATATGTAGGTTACCTAGCGGGCACTTGGACTATAGGTTAACTAGCGGGCACTTGGACTTTATAGGTTACCTACCGGGCCCTTGGAATATATAGGTTACCTAGCGGGCACTTGGACTATCTAGGTTACCTAGCAGGCACTTGGACTATGTACGTCCCCTAGGGGGCACTTGGACTATCGAGGTTAACTAGAGGGCCCTTGGACTATGTAGGTTAACTAGCGGGCACTTGGACTATCTAGGTTAACTAACGGACCATGGACTATGTAGGTTAACTAACGGACACTTGGACGATCTAGGTTAACTAGCGGGCACTTGGACTATCTAGGTTAACTAGCGGGGACTAGGACTATCTATGTTAACTAGCGGGCACTTGGACGATGCAGGTTCCCTAGAGGGCACTTGGACTATCTAGGTTCCCTAACAGGCACTTGGACTATGTAGGTTCCCTAGCTGGCACTTGGACAGTATAGGTTACCTAGCGGGCACTTGGACTATCTAGGTTAACGAATGGGCACTTGGACTATGTAGTTTACCTAGCGGGCACTTGGACAGTATAGGTTACCTAGCGGGCACTTGGACTATCTAG
This sequence comes from Tenrec ecaudatus, assembly GCF_050624435.1. Classification (NCBI taxonomy): domain Eukaryota; kingdom Metazoa; phylum Chordata; class Mammalia; order Afrosoricida; family Tenrecidae; genus Tenrec; species Tenrec ecaudatus. The sequence goes on from NW_027459665.1 coordinate 201,051, forward strand.
GTTAACGAATGGGCACTTGGACTATGTAGGTTATCTAGCGGGCACTTGGACTATCTAGGTTAGTAAACCGGAACTTTGAACATCTAGGTTACCTAGCGGGCACTTGGACTATGTAGGTTACCTTGCGGGCACTTGGCCTATCTAGGTTACCTAACGGGAATTTGGACTATGTAGGTTTACTAGCAGACACTTGGACAATCTAGGTTAACTAGCGGGCACTTGGACAATGCAGGTTCCCAAGCGGGCACTATGAATATGTAGCTTCCCTAGAGGGCCTTTGAATATATAAGTTCCCTATGGGCACTTGGACTATCTGGTTTTCCTAACGGGCACTTGGAATAGAAGATTCCCTATCGGCCACTTGGACTATGTAGGTTCCTCATTGGGCACTTGGACTATGTAGGTTCCCTATCGGGCACTTGGACTTTGTAGGTTAACTAGCGGCCCTTGGACTATCTAGGTTACCTAGCGGGCACTTGGACTATCTAGGTTAACTAGCGGGCACTTGTACAATGCAGGTTCCCTAACGGGCACTTTGACTATGTAGATTCCCTAGAGGGCACTTGGACTATATAGGTTCCCTATGGCCACTTGGACTATCTAGGTGCCCTAACGGGCACTTGGAATACGTAAGTTCCCTTTCAGACACTTGGACTATGTAGGTTCCTCAGCGGGCACTTGGACTATGTAGGTTTACTAGCGGGCACTTGGACTATCTAGGTTACCTAGCAGGCACTTGGACTATGTACGTCCCCTAGGGGGCACTTGGACTATCGAGGTTAACTAGAGGGCCCTTGGACTATGTAGGTTAACTAGCGGGCACTTGGACTATCTGAGTTAACTAACGGACCTTGGACTATGTAGGTTAACTAGCGGGCACTTGGACGATATAGGTTAACTAGCGGAAACTTGGACTATCTATGTTAACTAGCGGGCATTTGGACGATGTAGGTTCCCTAGAGGGCACTTGGACTATCTAGGTTCCCTAATGGGCACTTGGACTATGTAGGTTCGCTAGCGGGCACTTGGACTATGTAGGTCCCTTAGCGGGCACTTGGACTATGTAGGTTAACTAGCGGGCCCTTAGACTATCTAGGTTCCCTAGCGGACACTTGGACTATGTACGTCCCCTAGCGGGCACTTTGACTATCTAGGTTAACTAGAGGGCCCTTGGACTATGTAGGTTAACAAACGGGCACTTGGAATATTTAGATTAACTAGCGGGCACTTGGACGATGCAGGTTCCCTAGCGGGCACTTGGACTATATAGGTTAATTAGCGGGCACTTGGACTATGGAGGTTACCTAGCGGGCACTTGGACTGTCTAGGTTACCTAACGGGCACTTGGACTATGTAGGTTAACTAACAGGAACTTGGACTATCTAGGTTAACTAGCGGGCACTTGGACTATATAGGTTACCTAGTGGGCCCTTGGACTACGTAGGTTACCTAGCGGGCACTTGGACTATCTAGGTTAACGAACATGCACTTGGACTATTTAGGTAACCTAGCGGGCACTTGAACAGTCTAGGTTACTTCGCTGTCACTTGGACTATCTAGGTTAACAAATGGGCACTTGTACTATGTAGGTTAACTAGCGGACATTTGGACAATCTAGGTTAACTAGCTGGCACTTGGAATATCTAGGTTAACTAAGGGGCCCTTCGACTATGTAGGTTAACTAGCGGGCACTTGGACTATCTAGGTTACCTAGCGGGCACTTGGTCTATGTACATACCCTAGCTGGCACTTAGACTATCTGGGTTTCCTAGCGGGCACTTGAATATGTACGTCCCCTAGTAGGCACTTGGACTATCTAAGTTAACTAATGGGCAATAGGACTATCTAGGTTACCTAGCGGGCAATTGGACAATGTAGGTTCCCTAGCGGGCACTTGGACTATCTAGGTTTCCTAAAGGGCACTTGGACTATGTAGGTTAACTAGCGGACAATTGGACGATCTAGGTTAACTAGCGGGCGCTTGGACTATCTAGGTTAACTAGCGGGCACTTGGACTATGTAGGTTAACTAGCGGACACTTGCACTATGTAGGTTACCTATCGGGCACTAGGACTAAGTACCTTACCTAGCGGGCACTTGGACTATCTATGTTGACTAGCGGGCACTTGGACTATGTAGGTTAACTAGAGGACACTTGGATGATCTAGGTTAACAAGTAGGCCCTTGGCCTATGTAGATTAACTAGACGGCACTTGGATGATCTAGGTTAACTAGCGGGCACTTGGAAGATCTAGGTTAACGAACGGGCACTTTGACTATGCAGGTAACCTAGCCAGCATTTGGACTGTCTAGGTTACATAGCGGGCACTTGGACTTCTAGGTTAACGAATGGGCACTTGGACTATGTAGGTTGCCTAGCGGGCACTTGGACAATCTATGTTAGGTAACGGGCACATGGACTATCTAGGTTACCTAGCGGGAACATGGACTATGTAGGTTACCTAGCGGGCACTTGGACTATCTAGGTTACCTAACGGGCACTTTGACTATCTAGGTTACCTAGCGGGCACTTGGAATATCTAGGTTAGCTAACAGGAACTTGGACTATCTAGGTTACCTAGCGGGCACTAGGACTATGTAGGTAACCTAGCGGGCACTTGGACTATCTAGGTTAACTAGCGGGTTCTTGGGCTAGGTAGGTTAACTAGCGGGTCCTTGGACTATGTAGGTTAACTAGTGGACACTTGGAGGTTCTAGGTTAACTCGCGGGCACTTGGACTATCTAGGTTAACTAGCGGGCACTTGGATTATCTTGGTTACCTAGCAGGCACTTGCACGATGCAGGTTACCTAGCGGGCACTTGGACTATCTAGGCTCCCTAAGGGGCACGTGGACTATGTAGGTTACCTAGCGGGCACTAGGTCTATGTACATACCTTGGCGGGCACTTGGGCTATCTAGGTTACCTAGCGGGCACTTGGAGTATGTACGTCCCGTAGAGGGCACTTGGACTATCTACGTTACCTAGCGGGTATTTGTACTATATAGGTTACTAGCGGGCACTTGGACTATGTAAGTTCCCCAGCGGGCACTTGGACTATGTGGGTTCCCTAGCGGGCACTTGGACTGTCTAGATTAACGAACGGGCACTTGGAATATCTAGGGTAACTAGCGGGCACTTGGACTATGTAAGTTCCCTAGCTGGCACTGGACTATGTGGTTTCCCTAGCGGACACTTGGACTGTCTATGTTAACGAACGGGCACTTGGACTCTCTAGGTTAACTAGCGGGCACTTGGACTATGTAAGTTCCCTAGCGGGCACTGGACTATATGGTTTCCCTAGCGGGCACTTGGACTGTCTAGGTTAACGAACGGGCACTTGAACTATCTAGGTTAACTAGCGGGCACTTGGACTATGTAAGTTCCCTAGCGGGTACTGGACTATGTGGTTTCCCTATCAGACACTTGGACTGTCTAGGTTAACGAACGGGCACTTGGACTATCTAGGTTAATTAGCGGGCACTTGGACTATCTACGTTAACTAACGGGCACTTGGACTATTTAAGTTCCCTGGCAGGTACTTGGACTATGTGGGTTCCCTAGCGGGCATTTGGACTATCTAGGATACCTAACGGGTACTTGGACGATGTAGGTTTCTTAGCGGGCACTTGGATTATGTGAGTTCCCTATCAGGCACTTGGACTATGTAGGTTACTAGCGGGCATTTGGACTATGTAGGTTACCTAACAGGCACTTGGACTATGTAGGTTCTATATCGGGCACTTGGACAATGTTGGTTAACTAGCGGGCAGTAGGACGATGTAGGTTACCTAGCGGGCACTTGGACTATCTAGGTTAGGTAACGGGCACTTGGACTATCTAGGTGACCTAGTGGGAACTTGGACTATGTACGGTACCTAGCGGACACTTTGACTATCTTGGTTACCTAGCGGTCACTTGGACAAACTAGGTTAACGAGCGGGCCCTTGGACTATGTAGGTTACCTAGCGGGCATTAGGACTATCTAGGTTAGCTAACAGGAACTTTGACTATCTAGGTTACCTAGCGGGCACTTTGACTATGTAGGTTACCTAGCAGGCACTTGGACTATCTAGGTTAGCTAACGTGTACTTGGACTATCTAGGTTACCTAGCGGGCACTTGGAGTATGTAGGTTACCTAACGGGCACTTGGACTATGCAGGTAACCTAGCGGGCACTTGGACTGTCTAGGTTACTTAGCGGGCACTTGGACTTCTATGTTAACGAACGGGCACTCGGACTATGTAGGTTGCCCAGCGGGCAATTGGACGATCTAGGATAGGTAACGGGCCAATGACTATCTAGGTTACCTAGCGGCAACTTGGACTATGTAGTTTACCTAAGGGCACTTGGACTATGTAGGTTAACTAGCAGACACTTGGACAATCTAGGTTAACTAGCGGGCACGTGGACTATCTAGGTTAACTAAGGGGCCCTTCGACTATGTAGGTTAACTAGCGGGCACTTGGACTATCTAGGTTACCTAGCGGGCACTTGCTCTATGTACATAACCTAGGGGGCACTTGGACTATCTGGGTTACCTAGCGGGCACTTGGAATATGTACGTCCCCTAGTGGGCACTTGGACTATCTAGGTTAACTAACGGGCAATAGGACTATCTAGGTTACCTAGCGGGCACTTGGACTATATAGGTCAACTAGTGGGCCCTTGGACTATCTAGGGTAGCTAACAGGCATTTGGATTATGTAGGTTAACTAGCGGACACTTGGACGATCTAGGTTAACTAGCGGGCCCTTGCACTATGTAGGTTAACTAGCGGGCCTTTGGACTATGTAGGTTAACTAGCGGGCACTTGGATTATCTAAGTTACCTAGCGGGCACTTGAACTATGTAGGTTAACTAGTGGGCCCTTAGACTATCTAGGTTAGCTAACGGTCACTTGGACTATGTAGGTTCCCTAGCGGGCATTTGGACTATATAGATTACCTAGCGGGCACTTGGACTTTGTAGGTTACCTAGCGGGCACTTGGATTATCTAGGTTACCTAGCGGGCACTTGGATGATACAGGTTCCCTAGCCAGCACTAAGACTATTGGTTCCCTAACCGGCACTTGGACTATGTAGGTTCCCTAAAGGGCACTTGGACTATATAGGTTTCTATCGGGCACTTGGACTATGTAGGTTAACTAGCGGGCACATGGACTATCTATGTTACCTAGCGGGCACTTGGACTATCTAGGTTACCGAGCGGGCACTTGGACTATGTAGGGTAACTACAAGGCACTTGGACTATCAAGGTTACCTAGAGGGCACTTGGACTATCTAGGTTACCTAGCGGGCACTTGGAGTATGTACGTCCCCTAGTGGGCACTTGGACTATCTACATTACCTAGCGGGTACTTGGACTATATAGGTTACTAGCGGGCACTTGGACTATGTAAGTTCCCTAGTGGGCACTTGGACTATGTGGGTTCCCCAGCGGGCACTTGGACTGTCTAGATTAACGAACGGGCACTTGGACTGTCTAGGTTAACTTCGGGCACTTGGACTAGGTAAGTTCCCTAGCGGGCACTGGACTATGTGGTTTCCCTAGCGGGCACTTGGACTGTCTAGGTTAACGAACGGGCACTTGGACTATCTAGGTTAACTAGCGGGCATTTGGACTATGTAAGTTCCCTAGCGGGCACTGGACTATGTGGTTTCCCTTGCGGGCACTTGGACTGTCTAGGTTAACGAACGGGCACTTGGACTATCTAGGTTAACTAGCAGGCACTTGGACTATGTAAGTTCCCTAGTGGGCACTGGAATATGTGGTTTCCCTAGCGGGCACTTGGACTGTCTAGGTTAACGAACGGGCACTTGGACTATCTAGGTTAATTAGCGGGCACTTGGACTATCTATGTTAACTAACGGGCACTTGGACTATTTAAGTTCCCTGGCAGGCACTTGGACTATGTGGGTTCCCTAGCGGGCATTTGGACTATCTAGGTTACCTAGCGGGCACTTGGATGATACAGGTTCCCTAGTCAGCACTAAGACTATTGGTTCCCTAACGGGCACTTGGACTATGTAGGTTAACTAGCGGGCACATGGACTATCTAGGTTACCTAGCGGGCACTTGGACTATCTAGGTTACCTAGCGGGCACGTGGACTATGTAGGTTAACTAGAAGGCACTTGGACTATGTAGGTTAACTAGCGGGCACGTGGAATATCTAGGTTAACTAAGGGGCCCTTCGACTATATAGGTTAACTAGCGGGCACTTGGACTATCTAGGTTAATGAACGGGCACTTGTACTATCTAGGTTAACGAATGGGCACTTGGACTATGTAGGTTAACTAGCAGACCGTGGACTATGTAGGTTAACTAGCGGGCACTTGGACTATCTAGGTCAACTAGCGGGCACTTGGACTATCTAGGTTAACTAGAGGGTACTTGCACAATGCAGGTTCCCTAGTGGGCACTTTGACTATGTAAGTTCCCTAGCAGGCACTTGGACTATATAGGTTCCCTACGGGCACTTGGACTATCTAGGTGCCCTAACGGGCATTTGGAATACGTAGGTTCCCTTTCGGACACTTGGACTATGTAGGTTCCTCAGCGGGCACTTGGACTATGTAGGTTTACTAGCGGGCACTTTGACTATCTAGGTTACCTAGCAGGCACTTGGACTATGTACGTCCCCTAGGGGGCACTTGGACTATCGAGGTTAACTAGAGGGCCCTTGGACTATGTAGGTTAACTAGCGGGCACTTGGACTATCTAGGTTAACTAACGGACCTTGGACTATGTAGGTTAACTAGCGGGTACTTGGACGATCTAGGTTAACTAGCGGAAACTTGGACTATCTATGTTAACTAGCGGGCATTTGGACGATGCAGGTTCCCTAGAGGGCACTTGGACTATCTAGGTTCCCTAACGGGCACTTGGACTATGTAGGTTCGCTAGCGGGCACTTGGACTATGTAGGTCCCTTAGCGGGCACTTGGACTATGTAGGTTAACTAGCGGGCCCTTAGACTATCTAGGTTCCCTAGCGGGCACTTGGACTATGTACGTCCCCTAGCGGGCACTTTGACTATCTAGGTTAACTAGAGGGCCCTTGGACTATGTAGGCTAACAAACGGGCACTTGGAATATCTAGGTGAACTAGTGGGCACTTGGACGATGCAGGTTCCCTAGCGGGCACTTGGAATATATAGGTTAATTAGCGGGCACTAGGACTATGGAGGTTACCTAGCGGGCACTTGGACTGTCTACGTTACCTAACGGGCACTTGGACTATGTAGGTTAGCTAACAGGAACTTGGACTATCTAGGTTAACTATCGGGCACTTGGACTACGTAGGTTACCTAGTGGGCACTTGGAATATCTAGGTTAACGAACGTGCACTTGGACTATTTAGGTAACCTAGCGGGCACTTGAACAGTCTAGGTTACTTCGCGGTCACTTGGACTATCTAGGTTAACGAATGGGCACTTGTACTATGTAGGTTAACTAGCGGACACTTGGACAATCTAGGTTAACTAGCTGGCACTTGGAATATCTAGGTTAACTAAGGGGCCCTTCGACTATGTAGGTTAACTAGCGGGCACTTGGACTATCTAGGTTACCTAGCGGGTACTTGGTCTATGTACATACCCTAGCTGGCACTTGGACTATCTGGGTTTCCTAGCGGGCACTTGGAATATGTACGTCCCCTAGTGGGCACTTGGACTATCTAGGTTAACTAATGGGCACTTGGACTATCTAGGTTACCTAGCGGGCAATTGGACAATGTAGGTTCCCTAGCGGGCACTTGGACTATCTAGGTTTCCTAAAGGGCACTTGGACTATGTAGGTTAACTAGCGGACAATTGGACGATCTAGGTTAACTAACGGGTACTTGGACTATCTAGGTTAAAGAGCGGGCACTTGGACTATGTAGGTTAACTAGTGGACACTTTTACTATGTAGGTTACCTAGCGGGTACTTGGACTATCTAGGTTAACTAGCAGGCACTTGGACTATGTAGGTTAACTAGCGGACACTTGCACTATGTAGGTTACCTATCGGGCACTTGGACTAAGTACCTTACCTAGCGGGCACATGGACTATCTATGTTACCTAGCGGGCATTTGGACGATGCAGGTTCCCTAGAGGGCACTTGGACTATCTAGGTTCCCTAACGGGCACTTGGACTATGTAGGTTCGCTAGCGGGCACTTGGACTATGTAGGTCCCTTAGCGGGCACTTGGAAGATTTAGGTTAACGAACGGGCACTTTGACTATGCAGGTAACCTAGCCGGCACTTGGACTGTCTAGGTAACATAGCGGGCACTTGGACTTCTAGGTTAACGAATGGGCACTTGGACTATGTAGGTTGCCTAGCGGGCACTTGGACAATCTATGTTAGGTAACGGGCACATGGACTATCTAGGTTACCTAGCGGGAACATGGACTATGTAGGTTACCTAGCGGGCACTTGGACTATCTAGGTTACCAAACGGGCACTTTGACTATCTAGGTTACCTAGCGGGCACTTGGAATATCTAGGTTAGCTAACAGGAACTTGGACTATCTAGGTTACTTAGCTGGCACTAGGACTATGTAGGTAACCTAGCGGGCACTTGGACTATCTAGGTTAACTACCGGGTTCTTGGGCTATGTAGGTTAACTAGCGGGCCCTTGGACTATGTAGGTTAACTAGTGGACACTTGGAGGTTCTAGGTTAACTAGCGGGCAGTTGGACTATCTAGGTTAACTAGCGGGCACTTGGATTATCTTGGTTACCTAGCAGGCCCTTGCACGATGCAGGTTACCTAGCGGGCACTTGGACTCTCTAGGCTCCCTAACGGGCACTTGGACTATGTAAGTTACCTAGCGGGCACTTGGTCTATGTACATACCTTGGCGGGCACTTGGACTATCTAGGTTACCTAGCGGGCACTTGGAGTATGTACGTCCCCTAGAGGGCACTTGGACTATCTACGTTACCTAGCGGGTACTTGGACTATATAGGTTACTAGCGGGCACTTGGACTATGTAAGTTCCCCAGCGGGCACTTGGACTATGTGGGTTCCCTAGCGGGCACATGGACTGTCTAGATTAACGAACGGGCACTTGGACTATCTAGGGTAAATAGCGGGCACATGGACTATGTAAGTTCCCTAGCTGGCACTGGACTATGTGGTTTCCCTAGCGGGCACTTGGACTGTCTAGGTTAACGAACGGTCACTTGGACTATCTAGGTTAACTAGCGGGCACTTGGACTATGTAATTTCCCTAGCGGGCACTGGACTATGTGGTTTCCCTAGCGGGCACTTGGACTGTCTAGGTTAACGAACGGGCACTTGGACTATCTAGGTTAACTAGAGGGCACTTGGACTATATAAGTTCCCTAGCGGGCACTGGACTATATGGTTTCCCTAGCGGGCACTTGGACTGTCTAGGTTAACGAACGGGCACTTGGACTATCTAGGTTAATTAGCGGGCACTTGGACTATCTACGTTAACTAACGGGCACTTGGACTATCTAGGTTAACTAGAGGGCACTTGGACTATGTAAGTTCCCTAGCGGGCACTGGACTATATGGTTTCCCTAGCGGGCATTTGGACTGTCTAGGTTAACGAACGGGCACTTGAACTATCTAGGTTAACTAGCGGGCACTTGGACTATGTAAGTTCCCTAGCGGGCACTGGAGTATGTGGTTTCCCTAGCGGGCACTTGGACTCTCTAGGTTAACGAACGGGCACTTGGACTATCTAGGTTAACTAGCGGGCACTTGGACTATGTAAGTTCCCTAGCGGGTACTGGACTATGTGGTTTCCCTAGCGGACACTTGGACTGTCTAGGTTAACGAACGGGCACTTGGACTATCTCGGTTAATTAGCGGGCACTTGGACTATCTACGTTAACTAACGGGCATTTGGACTATTTAAGTTCCCTGGCAGGCACTTGGACTATGTGGGTTCCCTAGCGGGCATTTGGACTATCTAGGTTACCTAACGGGTACTTGGATGATGTAGGTTCCTTAGCGGGCACTTGGATTATGTGAGTTCCCTATCAGGCACTTGGACTATGTAGGTTACTAGCGGGCATTTGGACTATGTAGGTTACCTAACAGGCACTTGGACTATGTAGGTTCCATATCGGGCACTTGGACAATGTTGGTTAACTAGCGGGCACTAGGACGAAGCAGGTTACCTAGCGGGCACTTGGACTATCTAGGTTAGGTAACGGGCACTTGGACTATCTAGGTGACCTAGTGGGAACTTGGACTATGTACGTTACGTAGCGGACACTTTGACTATCTTGGTTACCTAGCGGTCACTTGGACAAACTAGGTTAACGAGCGGGCCCTTGGACTATGTAGGTTACCTAGCGGGCACTAGGACTCTCTAGGTTACTAACAGGAACTTTGACTATCTAGGTTACCTAGCGGGCACTTTGACTATGTAGGTTACCTAGCAGGCACTTGGACTATCTAGGTTAGCTAACGTGTACTTGGACTATCTAGGTTACCTAACAGCACTTGGACTATGTAGGTTACCTAACGGGCACTTGGACTATGCAGGTAACCTAGCGGGCACTTGGACTGTCTAGGTTACCTAGCGGGCACTTGGACTTCTATGTTAACGAACGGGCACTCGGACTATGTAGGTTGCCCAGAGGGCAATTGGACGATCTAGGATAGGTAACGGGCCCATGACTATCTAGGTTACCTAGCGGCAACTTGGACTATGTAGTTTACCTAAGGGCACTTGGACTATGTAGGTTAACTAGTAGACACTTGGACAATCTAGGTTAATTAGCGGGCACGTGGACTATCTAGGTTAACTAAGGGGCCCTTCGACTATGTAGGTTAACTAGCGGGCACTTGGACAATCTAGGTTACCTAGAGGGCACTTGCTCTATGTACATACCCTAGCGGGCACTTGAACTATCTGGGTTACCTAGCGGGCACTTGGAATATGTACGTCCCCTAGTGGGCATTTGGACTATCTAGGTTAACTAACGGGCAATAGGACTATCTAGGATACCTAGCGGGCACTTGGACTATATAGGTCAACTAGTGGGCCCTTGGACTATCTAGGTTAGCTAACAGGCATTTGGATTATGTAGGTTAACTAGCGGACACTTGGACGATCTAGGTTAACTAGCGGGCCCTTGCACTATGTAGGTTAACTAGCGGGCCTTTGGACTATGTAGGTTAACTAGCGGGCACTTGGATTATCGAAGTTACCTAGCGGGCACTTGAACTATGTAGGTTAACTAGTGGGCCCTTAGACTATCTAGGTTAGCTAACGGTCACTTGGACTATGTAGGTTCCCTAGGGGGCATTTGGACTATATAGATTACCTAGCGGGCACTTGGACTTTGTAGGTTACCTAGCGGGCACTTGGACTATCTAGGTTACCTAGCGGGCACTTGGATGATACAGGTTCCCTAGCCAGCACTAAGACTATTGGTTCCCTAACGGGCACTTGGACTATGTAGGTTCCCTAAAGGGCACTTGGACTATATAGGTTTCTATCGGGCACTTGGACTATGTAGGTTAACTAGCGGGCACATGGACTATCTAGGTTACCTAGCAGGCACTTGGACTATCTAGGTTACCGAGCGGGCACTCGGACTATGTAGGGTACCTAGAAGGCACATGGACTATCAAGGTTACCTAGAGGGCACTTGGACTATCTAGGTTACCTAGCGGGCACTTGGAGTATGTACGTCCCCTAGTGGGCACATGGACTATCTACATTACCTAGCGGGTACTTGGACTATATAGGTTACTAGCGGGCACTTGGACAATGTAAGTTCCCTAGTGGGCACTTGGACTATGTGGGTTCCCCAGCGGGCACTTGGACTGTCTAGATTAACGAACGGGCACTTGGACTATCTAGGTTAACTAGCGGGCACTTGGACTAGGTAAGTTCCCTAGTGGGCACTGGACTATGTGGTTTCCCTAGCCGGCACATGGACTGTCTAGGTTAAAGAACGGGCACTTGGACTATCTAGGTTAACTAGCGGGCACTTGGACTATGTAAGTTCCCTAGAGGGCACTGGACTATGTGGTTTCCCTAGCGGGCACTTGGACTGTCTAGGTTAACGTACGGGCACTTGGACTATCTAGGTTAACTAGCAGGCACTGGGACTATGTAAGTTCCCTAGTGGGCACTGGACTATGTGGTTTCCCTAGCGGGCACTTGGACTGTCTAGGTTAACGAACGGGCACTTGGACTATCTTGGTTAATTAGCGGGCACTTGGACTATCTACGTTAACTAACGGGCACTTGGACTATTTAAGTTCCCTGGCAGGCACTTGGACTATTTGGGTTCCCTAGCGGGCATTTGGACTATCTAGGTTACCTAACGCGTACTTGGATGATGTAGGTTCCTTAGCGGGCACTTGGATTATGTGAGTTCCCTATCAGGCACTTGGACTATGTAGGTTACTAGCGGGCATTTGGACTATGTAGGTTACCTAACAGGCACTTGGACTATGTAGTTTCCATATCGGGCACTTGGACAATGTTGGTTAACTAGCGGGCACTAGGACGAAGCAGGTTACCTAGCGGGCACTTGGACTATCTAGGTTAGGTAACGGGCACTTGGACTATCTAGGTGACCTAGTGGGAACTTGGACTATGTACTTTACGTAGCGGACACTTTGACTATCTTGGTTACCTAGCGGTCACTTGGACAAACTAGGTTAACGAGCGGGCCCTTGGACTATGTAGGTTACCTAGCGGGCACTAGGACTATCTATGTTAGCTAACAGGAACTTTGACTATCTAGGTTACCTAGCGGGCACTTTGACTATGTAGGTTACCTAGCAGGCACTTGGACTATCTAGGTTAGCTAACGTGTACTTGGACTATCTAGGTTACCTAACGGGCACTTGGACTATGCAGGTAACCTAACGGGCACTTGGACTGTCTAGGTTACCTAGCAGGCACTTGGACTTCTATGTTAACGAACGGGCACTAGGACTATGTAGATTGCCCAGCGGGCATTTGGACGATCTGGGATAGGTAATTGGCCCTTTACTATCTAGGTTACCTAGCGGGAACTTGGACTATGTAGGTTACCTAAGGGCACTTGGACTATGTAGGTTAACTAGCGGGCACGTGGAATATCTAGGTTAACTAAGGGGCCCTTCGACTATGTAGGTTAACTAGCGGGCACTTGGACTACCTAGGTTACCTAGCGGGCACTTGGTTTATGTACATACCCTAGCGGGCACTTGGACTATCTGGGTTACCTAGTGGATACTTGGAATATGTACGTTCCCTAGTGGGCACTTGGACTATCTAGGTTAACTAATGGGCAATAGGACTATCTAGGTTACCTAGCGGGCACTTGGACTATGTAGGTCAACTAGTGGGCCCTTGGACTATCTAGGTTAGCTAACGGGCATTTGGATTATGTAGGTTAACTAGCGGACACTTGGACGATCTAGGTTAACTAGCGGGACCTTGCACTATGTAGGTTAACTAGCGGGCCTTTGGACTATGTAGGTTAACTAGCGAGCACTTGGATTATCTAAGTTACCTAGCGGGCACTTGAACTATGTAGGTTAACTAGTGGGCCCTTAGACTATCTAGGTTAGCTAACGGTCACTTGGACTATGTAGGTTCCCTAGCGGGCATTTGGACTATATAGATTACCTAGCGGGCACTTGGACTTTGTAGGTTACCTAGCGGGCACTTGGATGATACAGGTTCCCTAGCCAGCACTAAGACTATTGGTTCCCTAACGGGCACTTGGACTATGTAGGTTCCCTAAAGGGCACTTGGACTATATAGGTTTCTATCGGGCACTTGGACTATGTAGGTTAACTAGCGGGCACATGGACTATCTAGGTTACCTAGCGGGCACTTGGACAATCTAGGTTACCTAGCGGGCACTTGGACTATGTAGGTTAACTAGAAGGCATTTGGACTATCAAGGTTACCTAGCGGGCTCTTGGACTATGTAGGTTACCAGCGGGCACTTGGACTATCTAGGTAAACGAAAATCACTTGGGCTATGTAGGTAACCTAACGGGCAATTGGACTGTCTAGGTTACCTAGCGGGCACTTGGACTATCTAGGTTAACAAACGGGCACTTGGACTATGTAGGTTAACTAGCGGACACTTGGACTATCTAGATTAGCTAACGGGCAATTGGACTATCAAAGTTACCTAACGGGCACTTGGAATATGTAGGTTACCTAGCGGGCACTTGGACTATCTAGGTTACCTAGCAGTCACTTTGACTATCTTGGTTAACTAAGGGGCACTTGAACTATGTAGGTTGCCAAGTGAGCACTTGGACTATGTAGGTTCCCTAGCTGGCGCTTGGACTATGTAGATTCCCTAGCGGGTACTTGGACTGTCTAGGTTAACGAGCGGGCAATTGGACTCTCTAGGTTACCTAGTGGGCACTTGGACTATGTAGTTTACCTAGCAGGCACTTGGACTATGTAGGTTAACTAGCGGGCACTTGGACTGTCTAGGTTACCTAGCGGGCACTTGGACTATGTACGTTCCCTAGCGGGAACTTGGGCTATCTATGTTACCTAGCGGGCACTTGGACTATGTAGGTTGACGAACGGGCACTTGGACTATGTAGGTAACCTAGTGGTCACTTGGACTGTCTAGGTTACTTAGCGGACATTTGGACTATGTAGGTTAACTAGCGGGCACTTGGACTATCTAGGTTAACTAGCGGGCACTTGGACTATCTAGGTTAACTAACGGACCTTGGACTATGTAGGTTAACTAGCGGGCACTTGGACGATCTAGGTTAACTAGCGGAAACTTGGACTATCTATGTTAACTAGCGGGCATTTGGACGATGCAGGTTCCCTAGAGGGCACTTGGACTATCTAGGTTCCCTAACGGGCACTTGGACTATGTAGGTTCGCTAGCGGGCACTTGGACTATGTAGGTCCCTTAGCGGGCACTTGGACTATGTAGGTTAACTAGCGGGCCCTTAGACTATCTAGGTTCCCTAGCGGGCACTTGGACTATCTAGGTTAACTAGAGGGCCCTTGGACTATGTAGGTTAACAAACGGGCACTTGGAATATCTAGGTGAACTAGCGGGCACTTGGACGATGCAGGTTCCCTAGCGGGCACTTGGAATATATAGGTTAATTAGCGGGCACTTGGACTATGGAGGTTACCTAGCGGGCACTTGGACTGTCTAGGTTACCTAACGGGCACTTGGACTATGTAGGTTAGCTAACAGGAACTTGGACTATCTAGGTTAACTATCGGGCACTTGGACTATGTAGGTTACCTAGCGGGCACTTGGAATATCTAGGTTAACGAACGTGCACTTGGACTATTTAGGTAACCTAGCGGGCACTTGAACAGTCTAGGTTACTTCGCGGTCACTTGGACTATCTAGGTTAACGAATGGGCACTTGTACTATGTAGGTTAACTAGCGGACACTTGGACAATCTAGGTTAACTAGCTGGCACTTGGAATATCTAGGTTAACTAAGGGGCCCTTCGACTATGTAGGTTAACTAGCGGGCACTTGGACTATCTAGGTTACCTAGCGGGTACTTGGTCTATGTACATACCCTAGCTGGCACTTGGACTATCTGGGTTTCCTAGCGGGCACTTGGAATATGTACGTCCCCTAGTGGGCACTTGGACTATCTAGGTTAACTAATGGGCACTTGGACTATCTAGGTTACCTAGCGGGCAATTGGACAATGTAGGTTCCCTAGCGGGCACTTGGACTATCTAGGTTTCCTAAAGGGCACTTGGACTATGTAGGTTAACTAGCGGACAATTGGACGATCTAGGTTAACTAACGGGTACTTGGACTATCTAGGTTAAAGAGCGGGCACTTGGACTATGTAGGTTAACTAGTGGACACTTTTACTATGTAGGTTACCTAGCGGGCACTTGGACTATCTAGGTTAACTAGCGGGCACTTGGACTATGTAGGTTAACTAGCGGACACTTGCACTATGTAGGTTACCTATCGGGCACTTGGACTAAGTACCTTACCTAGCGGGCACATGGACTATCTATGTTAACTAGCGGGCATTTGGACGATGCAGGTTCCCTAGAGGGCACTTGGACTATCTAGGTTCCCTAACGGGCACTTGGACTATGTAGGTTCGCTAGCGGGCACTTGGACTATGTAGGTCCCTTAGCGGGCACTTGGACTATGTAGGTTAACTAGCGGGCCCTTAGACTATCTAGGTTCCCTAGCGGGCACTTGGACTATGTACGTCCCCTAGCGGGCACTTTGACTATCTAGGTTAACTAGAGGGCCCTTGGACTATGTAGGTTAACAAACGGGCACTTGGAATATCTAGGTGAACTAGCGGGCACTTGGACGATGCAGGTTCCCTAGCGGGCACTTGGAATATATAGGTTAATTAGCGGGCACTTGGACTATGGAGGTTACCTAGCGGGCACTTGGACTGTCTACGTTACCTAACGGGCACTTGGACTATGTAGGTTAGCTAACAGGAACTTGGACTATCTAGGTTAACTATCGGGCACTTGGACTACGTAGGTTACCTAGCGGGCACTTGGAATATCTAGGTTAACGAACGTGCACTTGGACTATTTAGGTAACCTAGCGGGCACTTGAACAGTCTAGGTTACTTCGCGGTCACTTGGACTATCTAGGTTAACGAATGGGCACTTGTACTATGTAGGTTAACTAGCGGACACTTGGACAATCTAGGTTAACTAGCTGGCACTTGGAATATCTAGGTTAACTAAGGGGCCCTTCGACTATGTAGGTTAACTAGCGGGCACTTGGACTATCTAGGTTACCTAGCGGGTACTTGGTCTATGTACATACCCTAGCTGGCACTTGGACTATCTGGGTTTCCTAGCGGGCACTTGGAATATGTACGTCCCCTAGTGGGCACTTGGACTATCTAGGTTAACTAATGGGCACTTGGACTATCTAGGTTACCTAGCGGGCAATTGGACAATGTAGGTTCCCTAGCGGGCACTTGGACTATCTAGGTTTCCTAAAGGGCACTTGGACTATGTAGGTTAACTAGCGGACAATTGGACGATCTAGGTTAACTAACGGGTACTTGGACTATCTAGGTTAAAGAGCGGGCACTTGGATTATGTAGGTTAACTAGTGGACACTTTTACTATGTAGGATACCTAGCGGGCACTTGGACTATCTAGGTTAACTAGCGGGCACTTGGACTATGTAGGTTAACTAGCGGACACTTGCACTATGTAGGTTACCTATCGGGCACTTGGACTAAGTACCTTACCTAGCGGGCACATGGACTATCTATGTTAACTAGCGGGCACTTGGACTATGTAGGTTAACTAGAGGACACTTGGATGATCTAGGTTAACAAGTAGGCCCTTGGACTATGTAGATAAACTAGCCGGCACTTGGATGATCTAGGTTAACTAGCGGGCACTTGGAAGATTTAGGTTAACGAACGGGCACTTTGACTATGCAGGTAACCTAGCCGGCACTTGGACTGTCTAGGTAACATAGCGGGCACTTGGACTTCTAGGTTAACGAATGGGCACTTGGACTATGTAGGTTGCCTAGCGGGCACTTGGACAATCTATGTTAGGTAACGGGCACATGGACTATCTAGGTTACCTAGCGGGAACATGGACTATGTAGGTTACCTACCGGGCACTTGGACTATCTAGGTTACCAAACGGGCATTTTGACTATCTAGGTTACCTAGCGGGCACTTGGAATATCTAGGTTAGCTAACAGGAACTTGGACTATCTAGGTTACCTAGCGGGCACTAGGACTATGTAGGTAACCTAGCGGGCACTTGGACTATCTAGGTTAACTACCGGGTTCTTGTGCTATGTAGGTTAACTAGCGGGCCCTTGGACTATGTAGGTTAACTAGTGGACACTTGGAGGTTCTAGGTTAACTAGCGGGCACTTGGACTATCTAGGTTAACTAGCGGGCACTTGGATTATCTTGGTTACCTAGCAGGCCCTTGCACGATGCAGGTTACCTAGCGGGCACTTGGACTCTCTAGGCTCCCTAACGGGCACTTGGACTATGTAGGTTACCTAGCGGGCACTTGGTCTATGTACATACCTTGGCGGGCACTTGGACTATCTAGGTTACCTAGCGGGCACTTGGAGTATGTACGTCCCCTAGAGGGCACTTGGACTATCTACGTTACCTAGCGGGTACTTGGACTATATAGGTTACTAGCGGGCACTTGGACTATGTAAGTTCCCCAGCGGGCACTTGGACTATGTGGGTTCCCTAGCGGGCACATGGACTGTCTAGATTAACGAACGGGCACTTGGACTATCTAGGGTAACTAGCGGGCACATGGACTATGTAAGTTCCCTAGCTGGCACTGGACTATGTGGTTTCCCTAGCGGGCACTTGGACTGTCTAGGTTAACGAACGGTCACTTGGACTATCTAGGTTAACTAGTGGGCACTTGGACTATGTAAGTTCCCTAGCGGGCACTGGAATATGTGGTTTCCCTAGCGGGCACTTGGACTGTCTAGGTTAACGAACGGGCACTTGGACTATCTAGGTTAACTAGCCGGCACTTGGACTATGTAAGTTCCCTAGCGGGCACTGGACTATGTGGTTTCCCTAGCGGGCACTTGGACTGTCTAGGTTAACGAACGGGCACTTGGACTATCTAGGTTAACTAGAGGGCACTTGGACTATGTAAGTTCCCTAGCGGGCACTGGACTATATGGTTTCCCTAGCGGGCACTTGGACTGTCTAGGTTAACGAACGGGCACTTGAACTATCTAGGTTAACTAGCGGGCACTTGGACTATGTAAGTTCCCTAGCGGGCACTGGAGTATGTGGTTTCCCTAGCGGGCACTTGGACTCTCTAGGTTAACGAACGGGCACTTGGACTATCTAGGTTAACTAGCGGGCACTTGGACTATGTAAGTTCCCTAGCGGGTACTGGACTATGTGGTTTCCCTAGCGGACACTTGGACTGTCTAGGTTAACGAACGGGCACTTGGACTATCTAGGTTAATTAGCGGGCACTTGGACTATCTACGTTAACTAACGGGCACTTGGACTATTTAAGTTCCCTGGCAGGCACTTGGACTATGTGGGTTCCCTAGCGGGCATTTGGACTATCTAGTTTACCTAACGGGTACTTGGATGATGTAGGTTCCTTAGCGGGCACTTGGATTATGTGAGTTCCCTATCAGGCACTTGGGCTATGTAGGTTACTAGCGGGAATTTGGACTATGTAGGTTACCTAACAGGCACTTGGACTATGTAGGTTCCATATCGGGCACTTGGACAATGTTGGTTAACTAGCGGGCACTAGGACGAAGCAGGTTACCTAGCGGGCACTTGGACTATCTAGGTTAGGTAACGGGCACTTGGACTATCTAGGTGACCTAGTGGGAACTTGGACTATGTACGTTACGTAGCGGACACTTTGACTATCTTGGTTACCTAGCGATCACATGGACAAACTAGGTTAACGAGCGGGCCCTTGGACTATGTAGGTTACCTAGCGGGCACTAGGACTCTCTAGGTTACTAACAGGAACTTTGACTATCTAGGTTACCTAGCGGGCACTTTGACTATGTAGGTTACCTAGCAGGCACTTGGACTATCTAGGTTAGCTAACGTGTACTTGGACTATCTAGGTTACCTAACGGGCACTTGTACTATGTAGGTTACCTAACGGGCACTTGGACTATGCAGGTAACCTAGCGGGCACTTGGACTGTCTAGGTTACCTAGCGGGCACTTGGACTTCTATGTTAACGAACGGGCACTCGGACTATGTAGGTTGCCCAGAGGGCAATTGGACGATCTAGGATAGGTAACGGGCCCATGACTATCTAGGTTACCAAGCGGCAACTTGGACTATGTAGTTTACCTAAGGGCACTTGGACTATGTAGGTTAACTAGTAGACACTTGGACAATCTAGGTTAATTAGCGGGCACGTGGACTATCTAGGTTAACTAAGGGGCCCTTCGACTATGTAGGTTAACTAGCGGGCACTTGGACTATCTAGGTTATCTAGCGGGCACTTGCTCTATGTACATACCCTAGCGGGCACTTGAACTATCTGGGTTACCTAGCGGGCACTTGGAATATGTACGTCCCCTAGTGGGCATTTGGACTATCTAGGTTAACTAACGGGCAATAGGACTATCTAGGTTACCTAGCGGGCACTTGGACTATATAGGTCAACTAGTGGGCCCTTGGACTATGTAGGTTAGCTAACAGGCATTTGGATTATGTAGGTTAACTAGCGGACACTTGGACGATCTAGGTTAACTAGCGGGCCCTTGCACTATGTAGGTTAACTAGCGGGCCTTTGGACTATGTAGGTTAACTAGCGGGCACTTGGATTATCGAAGTTACCTAGCGGGCACTTGAACTATGTAGGTTAACTAGTGGGCCCTTAGACTATCTAGGTTAGCTAACGGTCACTTGGACTATGTATGTTCCCTAGCGGGCATTTGGACTATATAGATTACCTAGCGGGCACTTGGACTTTGTAGGTTACCTAGCGGGCACTTGGACTATCTAGGTTACCTAGCGGGCACTTGGATGATACAGGTTCCCTAGCCAGCACTAAGACTATTGGTTCCCTAACGGGCACTTGGACTATGTAGGTTCCCTAAAGGGCACTTGGACTATATAGGTTTCTATCGGGCACTTGGACTATGTAGGTTAACTAGCGGGCACATGGACTATCTAGGTTACCTAGCGGGCACTTGGACTATCTAGGTTACCGAGCGGGCACTTGGACTATGTAGGGTAACTAGAAGGCACATGGACTATCAAGGTTACCTAGAGGGCACTTGGACTATCTAGGTTACCTAGCGGGCACTTGGAGTATGTACGTCCCCTAGTGGGCACATGGACTATCTACATTACCTAGCGGGTACTTGGACTATATAGGTTACTAGCGGGCACTTGGACAATGTAAGTTCCCTAGTGGGCACTTGGACTATGTGGGTTCCCCAGCGGGCACTTGGACTGTCTAGATTAACGAACGGGCACTTGGACTAGGTAAGTTCCCTAGCGGGCACTGGACTATGTGGTTTCCCTAGCCGGCACATGGACTGTCTAGGTTAAAGAACGGGCACTTGGACTATCTAGGTTAACTAGCGGGCACTTGGACTATGTAAGTTCCCTAGAGGGCACTGGACTATGTGGTTTCCCTAGCGGGCACTTGGACTGTCTAGGTTAACGTACGGGCACTTGGACTATCTAGGTTAACTAGCAGGCACTGGGACTATGTAAGTTCCCTAGTGGGCACTGGACTATGTGGTTTCCCTAGCGGGCACTTGGACTGTCTAGGTTAACGAACGGGCACTTGGACTATCTAGGTTAACTAGCGTGCACTTGGACTATGTAAGTTCCCTAGCGGGCACTGGACTATATAGTTTCCCTAGCGGGCACTTGGACTGTCTAGGTTAACGAACGGGCACTTGAACTATCTAGGTTAACTAGCGGGCACTTGGACTATGTAAGTTCCCTAGCGGGTACTGGACTATGTGGTTTCCCTATCAGACACTTGGACTGTCTAGTTAACGAACGGGCACTTGGACTCTCTAGGTTAATTAGCGGGCACTTGGACTATCTACGTTAACTAACGGGCACTTGGACTATTTAAGTTCCCTGGCAGGCACTTGGACTATTTGGGTTCCCTAGCGGGCATTTGGACTATCTAGGTTACCTAACGGGTACTTGGATGATGTAGGTTCCTTAGCGGGCACTTGGATTATGTGAGTTCCCTATCAGGCACTTGGACTATGTAGGTTACTAGCGGGCATTTGGACTATGTAGGTTACCTAACAGGCACTTGGACTATGTAGGTTCCATATCGGGCACTTGGACAATGTTGGTTAACTAGCGGGCACTAGGACGAAGCAGGTTACCTAGCGGGCACTTGGACTATCTAGGTTAGGTAACGGGCACTTGGACTATCTAGGTGACCTAGTGGGAACTTGGACTATGTACTTTACGTAGCGGACACTTTGACTATCTTGGTTACCTAGCGGTCACTTGGACAAACTAGGTTAACGAGCGGGCCCTTGGACTATGTAGGTTACCTAGCGGGCACTAGGACTATCTATGTTAGCTAACAGGAACATTGACTATCTAGGTTACCTAGCGGGCACTTTGACTATGTAGGTTACCTAGCAGGCACTTGGACTATCTAGGTTAGCTAACGTGTACTTGGACTATCTAGGTTACCTAACGGGCACTTGGACTATGCAGGTAACCTAACGGGCACTTGGACTGTCTAGGTTACCTAGCAGGCACTTGGACTTCTATGTTAACGAACGGGCACTCGGACTATGTAGGTTGCCCAGCGGGCATTTGGACGATCTAGGATAGGTAATTGGCGCTTGACTATCTAGGTTACCTAGCGGGAACTTGGACTATGTAGGTTACCTAAGGGCACTTGGACTATGTAGGTTAACTAGCGGGCACGTGGAATATCTAGGTTAACTAAGGGGCCCTTCGACTATGTAGGTTAACTAGCGGGCACTTGGACTACCTAGGTTACCTAGCGGGCACTTGGTATATGTACATACCCTAGCGGGCACTTGGACTATCTGGGTTACCTAGTGGATACTTGGAATATGTACGTCCCCTAGTGGGCACTTGGACTATCTAGGTTAACTAATGGGCAATAGGACTATCTAGGTTACCTAGCGGGCACTTGGACTATGTAGGTCAACTAGTGGGCCCTTGGACTATCTAGGTTAGCTAACGGGCATTTGGATTATGTAGGTTAACTAGCGGACACTTGGACGATCTAGGATAACTAGCGGGACCTTGCACTATGTAGGTTAACTAGCGGGCCTTTGGACTATGTAGGTTAGCTAGCGAGCACTTGGATTATCTAAGTTACCTAGCGGGCTCTTGAACTATGTAGGTTAACTAGTGGGCCCTTAGACTATCTAGGTTAGCTAACGGTCACTTGGACTATGTAGGTTCCCTAGCGGGCATTTGGACTATATAGATTACCTAGCGGGCACTTGGACTTTGTAGGTTACCTAGCGGGCACTTGGATGATACAGGTTCCCTAGCCAGCACTAAGACTATTGGTTCCCTAACGGGCACTTGGACTATGTAGGTTCCCTAAAGGGCACTTGGACTATATAGGTTTCTATCGGGCACTTGGAATATGTAGGTTAACTAGCGGGCACATGGACTATCTAGGTTACCTAGCGGGCACTTGGACTATCTAGGTTACCTAGCGGGCACTTGGACTATGTAGGTTAACTAGAAGGCACTTGGACTATCAAGGTTACCTAGCGGGCTCTTGGACTATGTAGGTTACCAGCGGGCACTTGGACTATCTAGGTAAACGAAAATCACTTGGGCTATGTAGGTAACCTAACGGGCAATTGGACTGTCTAGGTTACCTAGCGGGCACTTGGACTATCTAGGTTAACAAACGGGCACTTGGACTATGTAGGTTAACTAGCGGACACTTGGACAATCTAGATTAGCTAACGGGCAATTGGACTATCAAGGTTACCTAACGGGCACTTGGAATATGTAGGTTACCTAGCGGGCACTTGGACTATCTAGGTTACCTAGCAGTCACTTTGACTATCTTGGTTAACTAAGGGGCACTTGAACTATGTAGGTTGCCAAGTGAGCACTTGGACTATGTAGGTTCCCTAGCTGGCGCTTGGACTATGTAGATTCCCTAGCGGGTACTTGGACTGTCTAGGTTAACTAGCGGGCAATTGGACTGTCTAGGTTACCTAGTGGGCACTTGGACTATGTAGTTTACCTAGCAGGCACTTGGACTATGTAGGTTAACTAGCGGGCACTTGGACTGTCTAGGTTACCTAGCGGGCACTTGGACTATGTATGTTCCCTAGCGGGAACTTGGGCTATCTACGTTACCTAGCGGGCACTTGGACTATGTAGGTTGACGAACGGGCACTTGGACTATGTAGGTAACCTAGTGGTCACTTGGACTGTCTAGGTTACTTAGCGGACATTTGGACTATGTAGGTTAACTAGCGGGCACTTGGACTATCTAGGTTAACTAGCGGGCACTTGGACTATCTAGGTTAACTAGCGGGCACTTGGACTATGTAGGTTCCCTAGCGGGCATTTGGACTATATAGGTTACCTAGCGGGCACTTGGATTATGTAGGTTACCTAGCGGGCACTTGGACTATGTAGGTTAACTAGCGGGCACTTGGATTATCTAGGTTAACTAACAGGCACTTGGACTATGTATGTTCCAGAGCGGACAATTGGACTATGTAGGTTCCCTAGAGGGCACTTGGACTATCTAGGTTCCCTAAAGGGCACTTGGACTATGTAGGTTAACTAGCGGACAATTGGATGATCTAGGTTAACTAGGGGTTCCTTGGACTACGTAGGTTAACTAGCGGACACTTGCACTATGTAGGTTACCTAGCGGACACTTGGACTATCTAGGTTAACTAGCAGGCCCTTCGACTATGTAGGTTACCTAGCAGGCCCTTCGACTATGTAGGTTACCTAGCAGGCACTTGGACTATGTAGGTTAACTAGCGGGCACTTGCACTATCTAGGTTACCTAGCGGGCACTTGGACTATGTACCTTCCCAAGCGGGCACTTGGACTATCTATGTTAACTAGCGGGCACTTGGACTATGTAGGTTACCTAGCGGACACTTGCACTATGTAGTTTACCTAGCGGGCACTTGAACTATGTAGCTTAACTAAGGGCACTTGGACAATCTAGGTTAACTAGCGGGCACTTGGACTATCTAGGTTACCTAGCAGGCATTTGGATTATGAAGGATCCCTAGCGGGCCATTGGACTATCTAGGTTACCTGGCTGGCACTTGGACTATGTAGTTTAACTAGCGGACACTTGCACGATCTAAGTTAACTAGCAGGCCCTTACACTATGTAGGTTAACTAGCGAATCCATTGATTATGTAGGTTTACTAGGGGGCACTTGGACTATATAGGTTAACTAGCGGGCACTTGGACTATGTAGTTTCCCTAGCGGGCATTTGGACTATTTATGTTACCTAGCGGGCACTTGGACTATGTAGGTTATCTAGCGGGCACTTGAACTATCTAGGTTACCTAGCAGGCACTTTGAATATATAGGTTAACTAACGGGCACTTGGACTATGTAGGGTAACTAGCGGGCACTTGGACTGTCTAGGTTACCTAACGGGCACTTGGATTATCTAGGTTAACGAACGGGCACGTGGACTATGTAGGTTACCTAGCCACCACTTGGATTATCTAGGTTAGCTAACAGGCACTTGGACTATCTAGGTTCCCTAGCGGGCACTTGTACTATCTAGATTACCTAGCTAACACTTGGACTATGTAGGTCAACTAGCGGGCCCTTGGACTATCTAGGTTAGCCAACGGGCACTTGGACTATGTATGTTCCAGAGTGGGCACTTGGATTATGTAGGTTACCTAGCGTACATTTAGACTATGTTGGTTTCCTTGCGGGCATTTGGACTATGTAGGTTCCCTAGCGGTCACGTGGACTATGTAGGCTCCCTAGAAGGCACTTGGACTATGTAGGTTAACTAGCGGGCACTTGGACTAACCAGGTTACCAAGCGGGCACTTGGACTATGTAGGTTACCTAATGGGCACTTGGACTATCTAGGTTAACGAACGGACACTTGGACTATGTAGGTTAGCTATCAGGCACTTGGACTATCTAGGTTACCTAGCAGGCACTTGGACTATGTAGGTTACCTAGCGGACACTTGGACGATTTAGGTTAACTAGCGGGCACTTGGACTATCTAGGTTAACTAGCAGGCCCTTGGACTATCTAGGTTAGCTAACAGGCACTTGGACTATCTAGGTTCCCTAACGGTTACTTGTAATATCTAGGTTACCTAGCGGGCACTTGAACTATGTAGGTTAACTAGTGGGCCCTTAGACTATCTAGGTTAGCTAACGGTCACTTGGACTATGTAGGTTAATTAGCGGGTACTTGGACTATGTAGGTTCTCTAGCGGGCATTTGGACTAAATAAATTACCTAGCGGGCACTTGGACTTTGTAGGTTACCTAGCGGGCACTTGGACTATCTAGGTTACCTAGCGGGCACTTGGATGATACAGGTTCCCTAGCCAGCACTAAGACTATTGGTTCCCTAACGGGCACTTGGACTATGTAGGTTCCCTAAAGGGCACTTGGACTATATAGGATTCTATCGGGCACTTGGACTATGTAGGTTAACTAGCGGGCACATGGACTATCTAGGTTACCTAGCGGGCACTTGGACTATCTAGGTTACCGAGCGGGCACTTGGACTATGTAGGTTAACTAGAAGGCACTTGGACTATCAAGGTTACCTAGAGGGCACTTGGACTATCTAGGTTACCTAGCGGGCACTTGGAGTATGTATGTCCCCTAGTGGGCACTTGGACTATCTACATTACCTAGCGGGTACTTGGACTATATATGTTACTAGCGGGCACTTGGACTATGTAAGTTCCCTAGTGGGCACTTGGACTATGTGGGTTCCCCAGCGGGCACTTGGACTTTCTAGATTAACGAACGGGCACTTGGACTATCTAGGTTAACTAGCGGGCACTTGGACTATGTAAGTTCCCTAGCGGGCACTGGACTATGTGCTTTCCCTAGCGGGCACATGGACTGTCTAGGTTAACGAACGGGCACTTGGACTATCTAGGTTAACTAGCGGGCACTTGGACTATGTAAGTTCCCTAGCGGGCACTGGACTATGTGGTTTCCCTAGTGGGCACTTGGACTGTCTAGGTTAACGAACGGGCACTTGGACTATCTAGGTTAACTAGCGGGCACTTGGACTATGTAAGTTACCTAGCGGGCACTGGACTATGTGGTTTCCCTAGCGAGCACTTGGACTGTCTAGGTTAACGAACGGGCACTTGGACTATCTAGGTTAATTAGCGGGCACTTGGACTATCTATGTTAACTAACGGGCACTTGGACTATTTAAGTTCCCTGGCAGGCACTTGGACTATGTGGGTTCCCTAGCGGGCATTTGGACTATCTAGGTTACCTAGCGGGCACTTGGATGATACAGGTTCCCTAGTCAACACTAAGACTATTGGTTCCCTAACGGGCACTTGGACTATGTAGGTTCCCTAAAGGGCACTTGGACTATATAGGTTAACTAGCGGGCACATGGACTATCTAGGTTACCTAGCGGGCACTTGGACTATCTAGGTTACCTAGCGGGCACTTGGACTATGTAGGTTAACTAGAAGGCACTTGGACTATCAAGGTTACCTAGAGGGCACTTGGACTATCTAGGTTACCTAGCGGTCACTTTGAGTATGTACGTCACCTAGTGGGCACTTGGACTATCTACGTTACCTAGCGGGTACTTAGACTATATAGGTTCCTAGCGGGCACTTGGACTATGTAAGTTCCCTAGCAGGCACTTGGACTATGTGGGTTCCCCAGCGGGCACTTGGACTGTCTAGATTAATGAACGGGCACTTGGACTATCTAGGTTAACTAGCGGGCACTTGGACTATGTAAGTTCCCTAGCGGGCACTGGACTATGTGGTTTCCCTAGTGGGCACTTGGACTGTCTAGGTTAACGAACGGGCACTTGGACTATCTAGGTTAACTAGCGGGCACTTGGACTATGTAAGTTCCCTAGCGGACACTGGACTATGTGGTTTCCCTAGTGGGCACTTGGACTGTCTACGTTAACGAACGGGCACTTGGACTATCTACATTAACTAACGGTCACTTGGACTATTTAAGTTCCCTGGCAGGCACTTGGACTATGTGGGTTCCCTAGCGGGCATTTGGACTATCTAGGTTACCTAACGGGTACTTGGATGATGTAGGTTCCTTAGCGGGCACTTGGATTATGTGAGTTCCCTATCAGGCACTTGGACTATGTAGGTTACTAGCGGGCATTTGGACTATGTAGGTTACCTAACAGGCACTTGGACTATGTAGGTTCCATATCGGGCACTTGGACAATGTTGGTTAACTAGCGGGCACTAAGACTATGCAGGTTACCTAGCGGGCACTTGGACTATCTAGGTTAGGTAACGGGCACTTGGACAATCTAGGTGACCTAGTGGGAACTTGGACTATGTATGTTACGTAGCGGACACTTTGACTATCTTGGTTACCTAGTGGTCACTTGGACAAACTAGGTTAACGAGCGGGCCCTTGGACTATGTAGGTTACCTAGCGGGCACGAGGAGTATCTAGGTTAGCTAACAGGAACTTTGACTATCTAGGTTACCTAGCGGGCACTTTGACTATGTAGGTTACCTAGCAGGCACTTGGACTATCTAGGTTAGCTAACGTGTACTTGGACGCTCTAGGTTACCTAGCAGGCACTTGGACTATGTAGGTTAACTAGCGGGCACTTGCACTATCTAGGTTACCTAGCGGGCACTTGGACTATGTACCTTCCCAAGCGGGCACTTGGACTATCTATGTTAACTAGCGGGCACTTGGACTATGTAGGTTACCTAGCAGACACTTGCACTATGTAGTTTACCTAGCGGGCACTTGGACTATGTAGCTTAACTAAGGGCACTTGGACAATCTAGGTTAACTAGCGGGCACTTGGACTATCTAGGTTACCTAGCAGGCATTTGGATTATGAAGGATCCCTAGCGGGCCATTGGACTATCTAGGTTACCTGGCTGGCACTTGGACTATGTAGTTTAACTAGCGGACACTTGCACGATCTAGGTTAACTAGCAGGCCCTTACACTATGTAGGTTAACTAGCGAATCCATTGATTATGTAGGTTTACTAGGGGGCACTTGGACTATATAGGTTAACTAGCGGGCACTTGGACTATGTAGTTTCCCTAGCGGGCATTTGGACTATTTATGTTACCTAGCGGGCACTTGGACTATGTAGGTTATCTAGCGGGCACTTGAACTATCTAGGTTACCTAGCAGGCACTTTGAATATATAGGTTAACTAACGGGCACTTGGACTATGTAGGGTAACTAGCGGGCACTTGGACTGTCTAGGTTACCTAACGGGCACTTGGATTATCTAGGTTAACGAACGGGCACGTGGACTATGTAGGTTACCTAGCCACCACTTGGATTATCTAGGTTAGCTAACAGGCACTTGGACTATCTAGGTTCCCTAGCGGGCACTTGTACTATCTAGATTACCTAGCTAACACTTGGACTATGTAGGTGAACTAGCGGGCCCTTGGACTATCTAGGTTGGCCAACGGGCACTTGGACTATGTATGTTCCAGAGTGGGCACTTGGATTATGTAGGTTACCTAGCGTACATTTAGACTATGTTGGTTTCCTTGCGGGCATTTGGACTATGTAGGTTCCCTAGCGGTCACGTGGACTATGTAGGCTCCCTAGAAGGCACTTGGACTATGTAGGTTAACTAGCGGGCACTTGGACTAACCAGGTTACCAAGCGGGCACTTGGACTATCTAGGTTACCGAGCGGGCACTTGGACTATGTAGGGTAACTAGAAGGCACATGGACTATCAAGGTTACCTAGAGGGCACTTGGACTATCTAGGTTACCTAGCGGGCACTTGGAGTATGTACGTCCCCTAGTGGGCACATGGACTATCTACATTACCTAGCGGGTACTTGGACTATATAGGTTACTAGCAGGCACTTGGACAATGTAAGTTCCCTAGTGGGCACTTGGACTATGTGGGTTCCCCAGCGGGCACTTGGACTGTCTAGATTAACGAACGGGCACTTGGACTAGGTAAGTTCCCTAGCGGGCACTGGACTATGTGGTTTCCCTAGCCGGCACATGGACTGTCTAGGTTAAAGAACGGGCACTTGGACTATCTAGGTTAACTAGCGGGCACTTGGACTATGTAAGTTCCCTAGAGGGCACTGGACTATGTGGTTTCCCTAGCGGGCACTTGGACTGTCTAGGTTAACGTACGGGCACTTGGACTATCTAGGTTAACTAGCAGGCACTGGGACTATGTAAGTTCCCTAGTGGGCACTGGACTATGTGGTTTCCCTAGCGGGCACTTGGACTGTCTAGGTTAACGAACGGGCACTTGGACTATCTAGGTTAACTAGCGTGCACTTGGACTATGTAAGTTCCCTAGCGGGCACTGGACTATATAGTTTCCCTAGCGGGCACTTGGACTGTCTAGGTTAACGAACGGGCACTTGAACTATCTAGGTTAACTAGCGGGCACTTGGACTATGTAAGTTCCCTAGCGGGTACTGGACTATGTGGTTTCCCTATCAGACACTTGGACTGTCTAGTTAACGAACGGGCACTTGGACTTTCTAGGTTAATTAGCGGGCACTTGGACTATCTACGTTAACTAACGGGCACTTGGACTATTTAAGTTCCCTGGCAGGCACTTGGACTATTTGGGTTCCCTAGCGGGCATTTGGACTATCTAGGTTACCTAACGGGTACTTGGATGATGTAGGTTCCTTAGCGGGCACTTGGATTATGTGAGTTCCCTATCAGGCACTTGGACTATGTAGGTTACTAGCGGGCATTTGGACTATGTAGGTTACCTAACAGGCACTTGGACTATGTAGGTTCCATATCGGGCACTTGGACAATGTTGGTTAACTAGCGGGCACTAGGACGAAGCAGGTTACCTAGCGGGCACTTGGACTATCTAGGTTAGGTAACGGGCACTTGGACTATCTAGGTGACCTAGTGGGAACTTGGACTATGTACTTTACGTAGCGGACACTTTGACTATCTTGGTTACCTAGCGGTCACTTGGACAAACTAGGTTAACGAGCGGGCCCTTGGACTATGTAGGTTACCTAGCGGGCACTAGGACTATCTATGTTAGCTAACAGGAACATTGACTATCTAGGTTACCTAGCGGGCACTTTGACTATGTAGGTTACCTAGCAGGCACTTGGACTATCTAGGTTAGCTAACGTGTACTTGGACTATCTAGGTTACCTAACGGGCACTTGGACTATGCAGGTAACCTAACGGGCACTTGGACTGTCTAGGTTACCTAGCAGGCACTTGGACTTCTATGTTAACGAACGGGCACTCGGACTATGTAGGTTGCCCAGCGGGCATTTGGACGATCTAGGATAGGTAATTGGCGCTTGACTATCTAGGTTACCTAGCGGGAACTTGGACTATGTAGGTTACCTAAGGGCACTTGGACTATGTAGGTTAACTAGCGGGCACGTGGAATATCTAGGTTAACTAAGGGGCCCTTCGACTATGTAGGTTAACTAGCGGGCACTTGGACTACCTAGGTTACCTAGCGGGCACTTGGTATATGTACATACCCTAGCGGGCACTTGGACTATCTGGGTTACCTAGTGGATACTTGGAATATGTACGTCCCCTAGTGGGCACTTGGACTATCTAGGTTAACTAATGGGCAATAGGACTATCTAGGTTACCTAGCGGGCACTTGGACTATGTAGGTCAACTAGTGGGCCCTTGGACTATCTAGGTTAGCTAACGGGCATTTGGATTATGTAGGTTAACTAGCGGACACTTGGACGATCTAGGATAACTAGCGGGACCTTGCACTATGTAGGTTAACTAGCGGGCCTTTGGACTATGTAGGTTAGCTAGCGAGCACTTGGATTATCTAAGTTACCTAGCGGGCTCTTGAACTATGTAGGTTAACTAGTGGGCCCTTAGACTATCTAGGTTAGCTAACGGTCACTTGGACTATGTAGGTTCCCTAGCGGGCATTTGGACTATATAGATTACCTAGCGGGCACTTGGACTTTGTAGGTTACCTAGCGGGCACTTGGATGATACAGGTTCCCTAGCCAGCACTAAGACTATTGGTTCCCTAACGGGCACTTGGACTATGTAGGTTCCCTAAAGGGCACTTGGACTATATAGGTTTCTATCGGGCACTTGGAATATGTAGGTTAACTAGCGGGCACATGGACTATCTAGGTTACCTAGCGGGCACTTGGACTATCTAGGTTACCTAGCGGGCACTTGGACTATGTAGGTTAACTAGAAGGCACTTGGACTATCAAGGTTACCTAGCGGGCTCTTGGACTATGTAGGTTACCAGCGGGCACTTGGACTATCTAGGTAAACGAAAATCACTTGGGCTATGTAGGTAACCTAACGGGCAATTGGACTGTCTAGGTTACCTAGCGGGCACTTGGACTATCTAGGTTAACAAACGGGCACTTGGACTATGTAGGTTAACTAGCGGACACTTGGACAATCTAGATTAGCTAACGGGCAATTGGACTATCAAGGTTACCTAACGGGCACTTGGAATATGTAGGTTACCTAGCGGGCACTTGGACTATCTAGGTTACCTAGCAGTCACTTTGACTATCTTGGTTAACTAAGGGGCACTTGAACTATGTAGGTTGCCAAGTGAGCACTTGGACTATGTAGGTTCCCTAGCTGGCGCTTGGACTATGTAGATTCCCTAGCGGGTACTTGGACTGTCTAGGTTAACTAGCGGGCAATTGGACTGTCTAGGTTACCTAGTGGGCACTTGGACTATGTAGTTTACCTAGCAGGCACTTGGACTATGTAGGTTAACTAGCGGGCACTTGGACTGTCTAGGTTACCTAGCGGGCACTTGGACTATGTATGTTCCCTAGCGGGAACTTGGGCTATCTACGTTACCTAGCGGGCACTTGGACTATGTAGGTTGACGAACGGGCACTTGGACTATGTAGGTAACCTAGTGGTCACTTGGACTGTCTAGGTTACTTAGCGGACATTTGGACTATGTAGGTTAACTAGCGGGCACTTGGACTATCTAGGTTAACTAGCGGGCACTTGGACTATCTAGGTTAACTAGCGGGCACTTGGACTATGTAGGTTCCCTAGCGGGCATTTGGACTATATAGGTTACCTAGCGGGCACTTGGATTATGTAGGTTACCTAGCGGGCACTTGGACTATGTAGGTTAACTAGCGGGCACTTGGATTATCTAGGTTAACTAACAGGCACTTGGACTATGTATGTTCCAGAGCGGACAATTGGACTATGTAGGTTCCCTAGAGGGCACTTGGACTATCTAGGTTCCCTAAAGGGCACTTGGACTATGTAGGTTAACTAGCGGACAATTGGATGATCTAGGTTAACTAGGGGTTCCTTGGACTACGTAGGTTAACTAGCGGACACTTGCACTATGTAGGTTACCTAGCGGACACTTGGACTATCTAGGTTAACTAGCAGGCCCTTCGACTATGTAGGTTACCTAGCAGGCCCTTCGACTATGTAGGTTACCTAGCAGGCACTTGGACTATGTAGGTTAACTAGCGGGCACTTGCACTATCTAGGTTACCTAGCGGGCACTTGGACTATGTACCTTCCCAAGCGGGCACTTGGACTATCTATGTTAACTAGCGGGCACTTGGACTATGTAGGTTACCTAGCGGACACTTGCACTATGTAGTTTACCTAGCGGGCACTTGGACTATGTAGCTTAACTAAGGGCACTTGGACAATCTAGGTTAACTAGCGGGCACTTGGACTATCTAGGTTACCTAGCAGGCATTTGGATTATGAAGGATCCCTAGCGGGCCATTGGACTATCTAGGTTACCTGGCTGGCACTTGGACTATGTAGTTTAACTAGCGGACACTTGCACGATCTAGGTTAACTAGCAGGCCCTTACACTATGTAGGTTAACTAGCGAATCCATTGATTATGTAGGTTTACTAGGGGGCACTTGGACTATATAGGTTAACTAGCGGGCACTTGGACTATGTAGTTTCCCTAGCGGGCATTTGGACTATTTATGTTACCTAGCGGGCACTTGGACTATGTAGGTTATCTAGCGGGCACTTGAACTATCTAGGTTACCTAGCAGGCACTTTGAATATATAGGTTAACTAACGGGCACTTGGACTATGTAGGGTAACTAGCGGGCACTTGGTCTGTCTAGGTTACCTAACGGGCACTTGGATTATCTAGGTTAACGAACGGGCACGTGGACTATGTAGGTTACCTAGCCACCACTTGGATTATCTAGGTTAGCTAACAGGCACTTGGACTATCTAGGTTCCCTAGCGGGCACTTGTACTATCTAGATTACCTAGCTAACACTTGGACTATGTAGGTCAACTAGCGGGCCCTTGGACTATCTAGGTTAGCCAACGGGCACTTGGACTATGTATGTTCCAGAGTGGGCACTTGGATTATGTAGGTTACCTAGCGTACATTTAGACTATGTTGGTTTCCTTGCGGGCATTTGGACTATGTAGGTTCCCTAGCGGTCACGTGGACTATGTAGGCTCCCTAGAAGGCACTTGGACTATGTAGGTTAACTAGCGGGCACTTGGACTAACCAGGTTACCAAGCGGGCACTTGGACTATGTAGGTTACCTAATGGGCACTTGGACTATCTAGGTTAACGAACGGACACTTGGACTATGTAGGTTAGCTATCAGGCACTTGGACTATCTAGGTTACCTAGCAGGCACTTGGACTATGTAGGTTACCTAGCGGACACTTGGACGATTTAGGTTAACTAGCGGGCACTTGGACTATCTAGGTTAACTAGCAGGCCCTTGGACTATCTAGGTTAGCTAACAGGCACTTGGACTATCTAGGTTCCCTAACGGTTACTTGTAATATCTAGGTTACCTAGCGGGCACTTGAACTATGTAGGTTAACTAGTGGGCCCTTAGACTATCTAGGTTAGCTAACGGTCACTTGGACTATGTAGGTTAATTAGCGGGTACTTGGACTATGTAGGTTCTCTAGCGGGCATTTGGACTAAATAAATTACCTAGCGGGCACTTGGACTTTGTAGGTTACCTAGCGGGCACTTGGACTATCTAGGTTACCTAGCGGGCACTTGGATGATACAGGTTCCCTAGCCAGCACTAAGACTATTGGTTCCCTAACGGGCACTTGGACTATGTAGGTTCCCTAAAGGGCACTTGGACTATATAGGATTCTATCGGGCACTTGGACTATGTAGGTTAACTAGCGGGCACATGGACTATCTAGGTTACCTAGCGGGCACTTGGACTATCTAGGTTACCGAGCGGGCACTTGGACTATGTAGGTTAACTAGAAGGCACTTGGACTATCAAGGTTACCTAGAGGGCACTTGGACTATCTAGGTTACCTAGCGGGCACTTGGAGTATGTATGTCCCCTAGTGGGCACTTGGACTATCTACATTACCTAGCGGGTACTTGGACTATATATGTTACTAGCGGGCACTTGGACTATGTAAGTTCCCTAGTGGGCACTTGGACTATGTGGGTTCCCCAGCGGGCACTTGGACTTTCTAGATTAACGAACGGGCACTTGGACTATCTAGGTTAACTAGCGGGCACTTGGACTATGTAAGTTCCCTAGCGGGCACTGGACTATGTGGTTTCCCTAGCAGGCACATGGACTGTCTAGGTTAACGAACGGGCACTTGGACTATCTAGGTTAACTAGCGGGCACTTGGACTATGTAAGTTCCCTAGCGGGCACTGGACTATGTGGTTTCCCTAGTGGGCACTTGGACTGTCTAGGTTAACGAACGGGCACTTGGACTATCTAGGTTAACTAGCGGGCACTTGGACTATGTAAGTTACCTAGCGGGCACTGGACTATGTGGTTTCCCTAGCGAGCACTTGGACTGTCTAGGTTAACGAACGGGCACTTGGACTATCTAGGTTAATTAGCGGGCACTTGGACTATCTATGTTAACTAACGGGCACTTGGACTATTTAAGTTCCCTGGCAGGCACTTGGACTATGTGGGTTCCCTAGCGGGCATTTGGACTATCTAGGTTACCTAGCGGGCACTTGGATGATACAGGTTCCCTAGTCAACACTAAGACTATTGGTTCCCTAACGGGCACTTGGACTATGTAGGTTCCCTAAAGGGCACTTGGACTATATAGGTTAACTAGCGGGCACATGGACTATCTAGGTTAACTAATGGGCACTTGGACTATCTAGGTTACCTAGCGGGCAATTGGACAATGTAGGTTCCCTAGCGGGCACTTGGACTATCTAGGTTTCCTAAAGGGCACTTGGACTATGTAGGTTAACTAGCGGACAATTGGACGATCTAGGTTAACTAACGGGTACTTGGACTATCTAGGTTAAAGAGCGGGCACTTGGACTATGTAGGTTAACTAGTGGACACTTTTACTATGTAGGTTACCTAGCGGGCACTTGGACTATCTAGGTTAACTAGCGGGCACTTGGACTATGTAGGTTAACTAGCGGACACTTGCACTATGTAGGTTACCTATCGGGCACTTGGACTAAGTACCTTACCTAGCGGGCACATGGACTATCTATGTTAACTAGCGGGCATTTGGACTATGTAGGTTAACTAGAGGACACTTGGATGATCTAGGTTAACAAGTAGGCCCTTGGACTATGTAGATAAACTAGCCGGCACTTGGATGATCTAGGTTAACTAGCGGGCACTTGGAAGATTTAGGTTAACGAACGGGCACTTTGACTATGCAGGTAACCTAGCCGGCACTTGGACTGTCTAGGTAACATAGCGGGCACTTGGACTTCTAGGTTAACGAATGGGCACTTGGACTATGTAGGTTGCCTAGCGGGCACTTGGACAATCTATGTTAGGTAACGGGCACATGGACTATCTAGGTTACCTAGCGGGAACATGGACTATGTAGGTTACCTACCGGGCACTTGGACTATCTAGGTTACCAAACGGGCATTTTGACTATCTAGGTTACCTAGCGGGCACTTGGAATATCTAGGTTAGCTAACAGGAACTTGGACTATCTAGGTTACCTAGCGGGCACTAGGACTATGTAGGTAACCTAGCGGGCACTTGGACTATCTAGGTTAACTACCGGGTTCTTGTGCTATGTAGGTTAACTAGCGGGCCCTTGGAGTATGTAGGTTAACTAGTGGACACTTGGAGGTTCTAGGTTAACTAGCGGGCACTTGGACTATCTAGGTTAACTAGCGGGCACTTGGATTATCTTGGTTACCTAGCAGGCCCTTGCACGATGCAGGTTACCTAGCGGGCACTTGGACTCTCTAGGCTCCCTAACGGGCACTTGGACTATGTAGGTTACCTAGCGGGCACTTGGTCTATGTACATACCTTGGCGGGCACTTGGACTATCTAGGTTACCTAGCGGGCACTTGGAGTATGTACGTCCCCTAGAGGGCACTTGGACTATCTACGTTACCTAGCGGGTACTTGGACTATATAGGTTACTAGCGGGCACTTGGACTATGTAAGTTCCCCAGCGGGCACTTGGACTATGTGGGTTCCCTAGCGGGCACATGGACTGTCTAGATTAACGAACGGGCACTTGGACTATCTAGGGTAACTAGCGGGCACATGGACTATGTAAGTTCCCTAGCTGGCACTGGACTATGTGGTTTCCCTAGCGGGCACTTGGACTGTCTAGGTTAACGAACGGTCACTTGGACTATCTAGGTTAACTAGTGGGCACTTGGACTATGTAAGTTCCCTAGCGGGCACTGGAATATGTGGTTTCCCTAGCGGGCACTTGGACTGTCTAGGTTAACGAACGGGCACTTGGACTATCTAGGTTAACTAGCCGGCACTTGGACTATGTAAGTTCCCTAGCGGGCACTGGACTATGTGGTTTCCCTAGCGGGCACTTGGACTGTCTAGGTTAACGAACGGGCACTTGGACTATCTAGGTTAACTAGAGGGCACTTGGACTATGTAAGTTCCCTAGCGGGCACTGGACTATATGGTTTCCCTAGCGGGCACTTGGACTGTCTAGGTTAACGAACGGGCACTTGAACTATCTAGGTTAACTAGCGGGCACTTGGACTATGTAAGTTCCCTAGCGGGCACTGGAGTATGTGGTTTCCCTAGCGGGCACTTGGACTCTCTAGGTTAACGAACGGGCACTTGGACTATCTAGGTTAACTAGCGGGCACTTGGACTATGTAAGTTCCCTAGCGGGTACTGGACTATGTGGTTTCCCTAGCGGACACTTGGACTGTCTAGGTTAACGAACGGGCACTTGGACTATCTAGGTTAATTAGCGGGCACTTGGACTATCTACGTTAACTAACGGGCACTTGGACTATTTAAGTTCCCTGGCAGGCACTTGGACTATGTGGGTTCCCTAGCGGGCATTTGGACTATCTAGTTTACCTAACGGGTACTTGGATGATGTAGGTTCCTTAGCGGGCACTTGGATTATGTGAGTTCCCTATCAGGCACTTGGACTATGTAGGTTACTAGCGGGCATTTGGACTATGTAGGTTACCTAACAGGCACTTGGACTATGTAGGTTCCATATCGGGCACTTGGACAATGTTGGTTAACTAGCGGGCACTAGGACGAAGCAGGTTACCTAGCGGGCACTTGGACTATCTAGGTTAGGTAACGGGCACTTGGACTATCTAGGTGACCTAGTGGGAACTTGGACTATGTACGTTACGTAGCGGACACTTTGACTATCTTGGTTACCTAGCGATCACTTGGACAAACTAGGTTAACGAGCGGGCCCTTGGACTATGTAGGTTACCTAGCGGGCACTAGGACTCTCTAGGTTACTAACAGGAACTTTGACTATCTAGGTTACCTAGCGGGCACTTTGACTATGTAGGTTACCTAGCAGGCACTTGGACTATCTAGGTTAGCTAACGTGTACTTGGACTATCTAGGTTACCTAACGGGCACTTGTACTATGTAGGTTACCTAACGGGCACTTGGACTATGCAGGTAACCTAGCGGGCACTTGGACTGTCTAGGTTACCTAGCGGGCACTTGGACTTCTATGTTAACGAACGGGCACTCGGACTATGTAGGTTGCCCAGAGGGCAATTGGACGATCTAGGATAGGTAACGGGCCCATGACTATCTAGGTTACCAAGCGGCAACTTGGACTATGTAGTTTACCTAAGGGCACTTGGACTATGTAGGTTAACTAGTAGACACTTGGACAATCTAGGTTAATTAGCGGGCACGTGGACTATCTAGGTTAACTAAGGGGCCCTTCGACTATGTAGGTTAACTAGCGGGCACTTGGACTATCTAGGTTATCTAGCGGGCACTTGCTCTATGTACATACCCTAGCGGGCACTTGAACTATCTGGGTTACCTAGCGGGCACTTGGAATATGTACGTCCCCTAGTGGGCATTTGGACTATCTAGGTTAACTAACGGGCAATAGGACTATCTAGGTTACCTAGCGGGCACTTGGACTATATAGGTCAACTAGTGGGCCCTTGGACTATCTAGGTTAGCTAACAGGCATTTGGATTATGTAGGTTAACTAGCGGACACTTGGACGATCTAGGTTAACTAGCGGGCCCTTGCACTATGTAGGTTAACTAGCGGGCCTTTGGACTATGTAGGTTAACTAGCGGGCACTTGGATTATCGAAGTTACCTAGTGGGCACTTGAACTATGTAGGTTAACTAGTGGGCCCTTAGACTATCTAGGTTAGCTAACGGTCACTTGGACTATGTATGTTCCCTAGCGGGCATTTGGACTATATAGATTACCTAGCGGGCACTTGGACTTTGTAGGTTACCTAGCGGGCACTTGGACTATCTAGGTTACCTAGCGGGCACTTGGATGATACAGGTTCCCTAGCCAGCACTAAGACTATTGGTTCCCTATCGGGCACTTGGACTATGTAGGTTCCCTAAAGGGCACTTGGACTATATAGGTTTCTATCGGGCACTTGGACTATGTAGGTTAACTAGCGGGCACATGGACTATCTAGGTTACCTAGCGGGCACTTGGACTATCTAGGTTACCGAGCGGGCACTTGGACTATGTAGGGTAACTAGAAGGCACATGGACTATCAAGGTTACCTAGAGGGCACTTGGACTATCTAGGTTACCTAGCGGGCACTTGGAGTATGTACGTCCCCTAGTGGGCACATGGACTATCTACATTACCTAGCGGGTACTTGGACTATATAGGTTACTAGCGGGCACTTGGACAATGTAAGTTCCCTAGTGGGCACTTGGACTATGTGGGTTCCCCAGCGGGCACTTGGACTGTCTAGATTAACGAACGGGCACTTGGACTAGGTAAGTTCCCTAGCGGGCACTGGACTATGTGGTTTCCCTAGCCGGCACATGGACTGTCTAGGTTAAAGAACGGGCACTTGGACTATCTAGGTTAACTAGCGGGCACTTGGACTATGTAAGTTCCCTAGAGGGCACTGGACTATGTGGTTTCCCTAGCGGGCACTTGGACTGTCTAGGTTAACGTACGGGCACTTGGACTATCTAGGTTAACTAGCAGGCACTGGGACTATGTAAGTTCCCTAGTGGGCACTGGACTATGTGGTTTCCCTAGCGGGCACTTGGACTGTCTAGGTTAACGAACGGGCACTTGGACTATCTAGGTTAACTAGCGTGCACTTGGACTATGTAAGTTCCCTAGCGGGCACTGGACTATATAGTTTCCCTAGCGGGCACTTGGACTGTCTAGGTTAACGAACGGGCACTTGAACTATCTAGGTTAACTAGCGGGCACTTGGACTATGTAAGTTCCCTAGCGGGTACTGGACTATGTGGTTTCCCTATCAGACACTTGGACTGTCTAGTTAACGAACGGGCACTTGGACTCTCTAGGTTAATTAGCGGGCACTTGGACTATCTACGTTAACTAACGGGCACTTGGACTATTTAAGTTCCCTGGCAGGCACTTGGACTATTTGGGTTCCCTAGCGGGCATTTGGACTATCTAGGTTACCTAACGGGTACTTGGATGATGTAGGTTCCTTAGCGGGCACTTGGATTATGTGAGTTCCCTATCAGGCACTTGGACTATGTAGGTTACTAGCGGGCATTTGGACTATGTAGGTTACCTAACAGGCACTTGGACTATGTAGGTTCCATATCGGGCACTTGGACAATGTTGGTTAACTAGCGGGCACTAGGACGAAGCAGGTTACCTAGCGGGCACTTGGACTATCTAGGTTAGGTAACGGGCACTTGGACTATCTAGGTGACCTAGTGGGAACTTGGACTATGTACTTTACGTAGCGGACACTTTGACTATCTTGGTTACCTAGCGGTCACTTGGACAAACTAGGTTAACGAGCGGGCCCTTGGACTATGTAGGTTACCTAGCGGGCACTAGGACTATCTATGTTAGCTAACAGGAACATTGACTATCTAGGTTACCTAGCGGGCACTTTGACTATGTAGGTTACCTAGCAGGCACTTGGACTATCTAGGTTAGCTAACGTGTACTTGGACTATCTAGGTTACCTAACGGGCACTTGGACTATGCAGGTAACCTAACGGGCACTTGGACTGTCTAGGTTACCTAGCAGGCACTTGGACTTCTATGTTAACGAACGGGCACTCGGACTATGTAGGTTGCCCAGCGGGCATTTGGACGATCTAGGATAGGTAATTGGCGCTTGACTATCTAGGTTACCTAGCGGGAACTTGGACTATGTAGGTTACCTAAGGGCACTTGGACTATGTAGGTTAACTAGCGGGCACGTGGAATATCTAGGTTAACTAAGGGGCCCTTCGACTATGTAGGTTAACTAGCGGGCACTTGGACTACCTAGGTTACCTAGCGGGCACTTGGTATATGTACATACCCTAGCGGGCACTTGGACTATCTGGGTTACCTAGTGGATACTTGGAATATGTACGTCCCCTAGTGGGCACTTGGACTATCTAGGTTAACTAATGGGCAATAGGACTATCTAGGTTACCTAGCGGGCACTTGGACTATGTAGGTCAACTAGTGGGCCCTTGGACTATCTAGGTTAGCTAACGGGCATTTGGATTATGTAGGTTAACTAGCGGACACTTGGACGATCTAGGATAACTAGCGGGACCTTGCACTATGTAGGTTAACTAGCGGGCCTTTGGACTATGTAGGTTAGCTAGCGAGCACTTGGATTATCTAAGTTACCTAGCGGGCTCTTGAACTATGTAGGTTAACTAGTGGGCCCTTAGACTATCTAGGTTAGCTAACGGTCACTTGGACTATGTAGGTTCCCTAGCGGGCATTTGGACTATATAGATTACCTAGCGGGCACTTGGACTTTGTAGGTTACCTAGCGGGCACTTGGATGATACAGGTTCCCTAGCCAGCACTAAGACTATTGGTTCCCTAACGGGCACTTGGACTATGTAGGTTCCCTAAAGGGCACTTGGACTATATAGGTTTCTATCGGGCACTTGGAATATGTAGGTTAACTAGCGGGCACATGGACTATCTAGGTTACCTAGCGGGCACTTGGACTATCTAGGTTACCTAGCGGGCACTTGGACTATGTAGGTTAACTAGAAGGCACTTGGACTATCAAGGTTACCTAGCGGGCTCTTGGACTATGTAGGTTACCAGCGGGCACTTGGACTATCTAGGTAAACGAAAATCACTTGGGCTATGTAGGTAACCTAACGGGCAATTGGACTGTCTAGGTTACCTAGCGGGCACTTGGACTATCTAGGTTAACAAACGGGCACTTGGACTATGTAGGTTAACTAGCGGACACTTGGACAATCTAGATTAGCTAACGGGCAATTGGACTATCAAGGTTACCTAACGGGCACTTGGAATATGTAGGTTACCTAGCGGGCACTTGGACTATCTAGGTTACCTAGCAGTCACTTTGACTATCTTGGTTAACTAAGGGGCACTTGAACTATGTAGGTTGCCAAGTGAGCACTTGGACTATGTAGGTTCCCTAGCTGGCGCTTGGACTATGTAGATTCCCTAGCGGGTACTTGGACTGTCTAGGTTAACTAGCGGGCAATTGGACTGTCTAGGTTACCTAGTGGGCACTTGGACTATGTAGTTTACCTAGCAGGCACTTGGACTATGTAGGTTAACTAGCGGGCACTTGGACTGTCTAGGTTACCTAGCGGGCACTTGGACTATGTATGTTCCCTAGCGGGAACTTGGGCTATCTACGTTACCTAGCGGGCACTTGGACTATGTAGGTTGACGAACGGGCACTTGGACTATGTAGGTAACCTAGTGGTCACTTGGACTGTCTAGGTTACTTAGCGGACATTTGGACTATGTAGGTTAACTAGCGGGCACTTGGACTATCTAGGTTAACTAGCGGGCACTTGGACTATCTAGGTTAACTAGCGGGCACTTGGACTATGTAGGTTCCCTAGCGGGCATTTGGACTATATAGGTTACCTAGCGGGCACTTGGATTATGTAGGTTACCTAGCGGGCACTTGGACTATGTAGGTTAACTAGCGGGCACTTGGATTATCTAGGTTAACTAACAGGCACTTGGACTATGTATGTTCCAGAGCGGACAATTGGACTATGTAGGTTCCCTAGAGGGCACTTGGACTATCTAGGTTCCCTAAAGGGCACTTGGACTATGTAGGTTAACTAGCGGACAATTGGATGATCTAGGTTAACTAGGGGTTCCTTGGACTACGTAGGTTAACTAGCGGACACTTG
This sequence comes from Tenrec ecaudatus, assembly GCF_050624435.1. Lineage (NCBI taxonomy): Eukaryota > Metazoa > Chordata > Mammalia > Afrosoricida > Tenrecidae > Tenrec > Tenrec ecaudatus. The sequence goes on from NW_027459665.1 coordinate 244,260, forward strand.
CACTATGTAGGTTACCTAGCGGACACTTGGACTATCTAGGTTAACTAGCAGGCCCTTCGACTATGTAGGTTACCTAGCAGGCCCTTCGACTATGTAGGTTACCTAGCAGGCACTTGGACTATGTAGGTTAACTAGCGGGCACTTGCACTATCTAGGTTACCTAGCGGGCACTTGGACTATGTACCTTCCCAAGCGGGCACTTGGACTATCTATGTTAACTAGCGGGCACTTGGACTATGTAGGTTACCTAGCGGACACTTGCACTATGTAGTTTACCTAGCGGGCACTTGGACTATGTAGCTTAACTAAGGGCACTTGGACAATCTAGGTTAACTAGCGGGCACTTGGACTATCTAGGTTACCTAGCAGGCATTTGGATTATGAAGGATCCCTAGCGGGCCATTGGACTATCTAGGTTACCTGGCTGGCACTTGGACTATGTAGTTTAACTAGCGGACACTTGCACGATCTAGGTTAACTAGCAGGCCCTTACACTATGTAGGTTAACTAGCGAATCCATTGATTATGTAGGTTTACTAGGGGGCACTTGGACTATATAGGTTAACTAGCGGGCACTTGGACTATGTAGTTTCCCTAGCGGGCATTTGGACTATTTATGTTACCTAGCGGGCACTTGGACTATGTAGGTTATCTAGCGGGCACTTGAACTATCTAGGTTACCTAGCAGGCACTTTGAATATATAGGTTAACTAACGGGCACTTGGACTATGTAGGGTAACTAGCGGGCACTTGGACTGTCTAGGTTACCTAACGGGCACTTGGATTATCTAGGTTAACGAACGGGCACGTGGACTATGTAGGTTACCTAGCCACCACTTGGATTATCTAGGTTAGCTAACAGGCACTTGGACTATCTAGGTTCCCTAGCGGGCACTTGTACTATCTAGATTACCTAGCTAACACTTGGACTATGTAGGTCAACTAGCGGGCCCTTGGACTATCTAGGTTAGCCAACGGGCACTTGGACTATGTATGTTCCAGAGTGGGCACTTGGATTATGTAGGTTACCTAGCGTACATTTAGACTATGTTGGTTTCCTTGCGGGCATTTGGACTATGTAGGTTCCCTAGCGGTCACGTGGACTATGTAGGCTCCCTAGAAGGCACTTGGACTATGTAGGTTAACTAGCGGGCACTTGGACTAACCAGGTTACCAAGCGGGCACTTGGACTATGTAGGTTACCTAATGGGCACTTGGACTATCTAGGTTAACGAACGGACACTTGGACTATGTAGGTTAGCTATCAGGCACTTGGACTATCTAGGTTACCTAGCAGGCACTTGGACTATGTAGGTTACCTAGCGGACACTTGGACGATTTAGGTTAACTAGCGGGCACTTGGACTATCTAGGTTAACTAGCAGGCCCTTGGACTATCTAGGTTAGCTAACAGGCACTTGGACTATCTAGGTTCCCTAACGGTTACTTGTAATATCTAGGTTACCTAGCGGGCACTTGAACTATGTAGGTTAACTAGTGGGCCCTTAGACTATCTAGGTTAGCTAACGGTCACTTGGACTATGTAGGTTAATTAGCGGGTACTTGGACTATGTAGGTTCTCTAGCGGGCATTTGGACTAAATAAATTACCTAGCGGGCACTTGGACTTTGTAGGTTACCTAGCGGGCACTTGGACTATCTAGGTTACCTAGCGGGCACTTGGATGATACAGGTTCCCTAGCCAGCACTAAGACTATTGGTTCCCTAACGGGCACTTGGACTATGTAGGTTCCCTAAAGGGCACTTGGACTATATAGGATTCTATCGGGCACTTGGACTATGTAGGTTAACTAGCGGGCACATGGACTATCTAGGTTACCTAGCGGGCACTTGGACTATCTAGGTTACCGAGCGGGCACTTGGACTATGTAGGTTAACTAGAAGGCACTTGGACTATCAAGGTTACCTAGAGGGCACTTGGACTATCTAGGTTACCTAGCGGGCACTTGGAGTATGTATGTCCCCTAGTGGGCACTTGGACTATCTACATTACCTAGCGGGTACTTGGACTATATATGTTACTAGCGGGCACTTGGACTATGTAAGTTCCCTAGTGGGCACTTGGACTATGTGGGTTCCCCAGCGGGCACTTGGACTTTCTAGATTAACGAACGGGCACTTGGACTATCTAGGTTAACTAGCGGGCACTTGGACTATGTAAGTTCCCTAGCGGGCACTGGACTATGTGGTTTCCCTAGCGGGCACATGGACTGTCTAGGTTAACGAATGGGCACTTGGACTATCTAGGTTAACTAGCGGGCACTTGGACTATGTAAGTTCCCTAGCGGGCACTGGACTATGTGGTTTCCCTAGTGGGCACTTGGACTGTCTAGGTTAACGAACGGGCACTTGGACTATCTAGGTTAACTAGCGGGCACTTGGACTATGTAAGTTACCTAGCGGGCACTGGACTATGTGGTTTCCCTAGCGAGCACTTGGACTGTCTAGGTTAACGAACGGGCACTTGGACTATCTAGGTTAATTAGCGGGCACTTGGACTATCTATGTTAACTAACGGGCACTTGGACTATTTAAGTTCCCTGGCAGGCACTTGGACTATGTGGGTTCCCTAGCGGGCATTTGGACTATCTAGGTTACCTAGCGGGCACTTGGATGATACAGGTTCCCTAGTCAACACTAAGACTATTGGTTCCCTAACGGGCACTTGGACTATGTAGGTTCCCTAAAGGGCACTTGGACTATATAGGTTAACTAGCGGGCACATGGACTATCTAGGTTACCTAGCGGGCACTTGGACTATCTAGGTTACCTAGCGGGCACTTGGACTATGTAGGTTAACTAGAAGGCACTTGGACTATCAAGGTTACCTAGAGGGCACTTGGACTATCTAGGTTACCTAGCGGTCACTTTGAGTATGTACGTCACCTAGTGGGCACTTGGACTATCTACGTTACCTAGCGGGTACTTAGACTATATAGGTTCCTAGCGGGCACTTGGACTATGTAAGTTCCCTAGCAGGCACTTGGACTATGTGGGTTCCCCAGCGGGCACTTGGACTGTCTAGATTAATGAACGGGCACTTGGACTATCTAGGTTAACTAGCGGGCACTTGGACTATGTAAGTTCCCTAGCGGGCACTGGACTATGTGGTTTCCCTAGTGGGCACTTGGACTGTCTAGGTTAACGAACGGGCACTTGGACTATCTAGGTTAACTAGCGGGCACTTGGACTATGTAAGTTCCCTAGCGGACACTGGACTATGTGGTTTCCCTAGTGGGCACTTGGACTGTCTACGTTAACGAACGGGCACTTGGACTATCTAGGTTAATTAGCGGGCACTTGGACTATCTACATTAACTAACGGTCACTTGGACTATTTAAGTTCCCTGGCAGGCACTTGGACTATGTGGGTTCCCTAGCGGGCATTTGGACTATCTAGGTTACCTAACGGGTACTTGGATGATGTAGGTTCCTTAGCGGGCACTTGGATTATGTGAGTTCCCTATCAGGCACTTGGACTATGTAGGTTACTAGCGGGCATTTGGACTATGTAGGTTACCTAACAGGCACTTGGACTATGTAGGTTCCATATCGGGCACTTGGACAATGTTGGTTAACTAGCGGGCACTAAGACGATGCAGGTTACCTAGCGGGCACTTGGACTATCTAGGTTAGGTAACGGGCACTTGGACAATCTAGGTGACCTAGTGGGAACTTGGACTATGTATGTTACGTAGCGGACACTTTGACTATCTTGGTTACCTAGTGGTCACTTGGACAAACTAGGTTAACGAGCGGGCCCTTGGACTATGTAGGTTACCTAGCGGGCACGAGGAGTATCTAGGTTAGCTAACAGGAACTTTGACTATCTAGGTTACCTAGCGGGCACTTTGACTATGTAGGTTACCTAGCAGGCACTTGGACTATCTAGGTTAGCTAACGTGTACTTGGACGCTCTAGGTTACCTAGCAGGCACTTGGACTATGTAGGTTAACTAGCGGGCACTTGCACTATCTAGGTTACCTAGCGGGCACTTGGACTATGTACCTTCCCAAGCGGGCACTTGGACTATCTATGTTAACTAGCGGGCACTTGGACTATGTAGGTTACCTAGCAGACACTTGCACTATGTAGTTTACCTAGCGGGCACTTGGACTATGTAGCTTAACTAAGGGCACTTGGACAATCTAGGTTAACTAGCGGGCACTTGGACTATCTAGGTTACCTAGCAGGCATTTGGATTATGAAGGATCCCTAGCGGGCCATTGGACTATCTAGGTTACCTGGCTGGCACTTGGACTATGTAGTTTAACTAGCGGACACTTGCACGATCTAGGTTAACTAGCAGGCCCTTACACTATGTAGGTTAACTAGCGAATCCATTGATTATGTAGGTTTACTAGGGGGCACTTGGACTATATAGGTTAACTAGCGGGCACTTGGACTATGTAGTTTCCCTAGCGGGCATTTGGACTATTTATGTTACCTAGCGGGCACTTGGACTATGTAGGTTATCTAGCGGGCACTTGAACTATCTAGGTTACCTAGCAGGCACTTTGAATATATAGGTTAACTAACGGGCACTTGGACTATGTAGGGTAACTAGCGGGCACTTGGACTGTCTAGGTTACCTAACGGGCACTTGGATTATCTAGGTTAACGAACGGGCACGTGGACTATGTAGGTTACCTAGCCACCACTTGGATTATCTAGGTTAGCTAACAGGCACTTGGACTATCTAGGTTCCCTAGCGGGCACTTGTACTATCTAGATTACCTAGCTAACACTTGGACTATGTAGGTCAACTAGCGGGCCCTTGGACTATCTAGGTTGGCCAACGGGCACTTGGACTATGTATGTTCCAGAGTGGGCACTTGGATTATGTAGGTTACCTAGCGTACATTTAGACTATGTTGGTTTCCTTGCGGGCATTTGGACTATGTAGGTTCCCTAGCGGTCACGTGGACTATGTAGGCTCCCTAGAAGGCACTTGGACTATGTAGGTTAACTAGCGGGCACTTGGACTAACCAGGTTACCAAGCGGGCACTTGGACTATGTAGGTTACCTAATAGGCACTTGGACTATCTAGGTTAACGAACGGACACTTGGACTATGTAGGTTAGCTATCAGGCACTTGGACTATCTAGGTTACCTAGCAGGCACTTGGACTATGTAGGTTACCTAGCGGACACTTGGACGATTTAGGTTAACTAGCGGGCACTTGGACTATCTAGGTTAACTAGCAGGCCCTTGGACTATCTAGGTTAGCTAACAGGCACTTGGACTATCTAGGTTCCCTAACGGTTACTTGTAATATCTAGGTTACCTAGCGGGCACTTGAACTATGTAGGTTAACTAGTGGGCCCTTAGACTATCTAGGTTAGCTAACGGTCACTTGGACTATGTAGGTTAATTAGCGGGTACTTGGACTATGTAGGTTCTCTAGCGGGCATTTGGACTAAATAAATTACCTAGCGGGCACTTGGACTTTGTAGGTTACCTAGCGGGCACTTGGACTATCTAGGTTACCTAGCGGGCACTTGGATGATACAGGTTCCCTAGCCAGCACTAAGACTATTGGTTCCCTAACGGGCACTTGGACTATGTAGGTTCCCTAAAGGGCACTTGGACTATATAGGATTCTATCGGGCACTTGGACTATGTAGGTTAACTAGCGGGCACATGGACTATCTAGGTTACCTAGCGGGCACTTGGACTATCTAGGTTACCGAGCGGGCACTTGGACTATGTAGGTTAACTAGAAGGCACTTGGACTATCAAGGTTACCTAGAGGGCACTTGGACTATCTAGGTTACCTAGCGGGCACTTGGAGTATGTATGTCCCCTAGTGGGCACTTGGACTATCTACATTACCTAGCGGGTACTTGGACTATATATGTTACTAGTGGGCACTTGGACTATGTAAGTTCCCTAGTGGGCACTTGGACTATGTGGGTTCCCCAGCGGGCACTTGGACTTTCTAGATTAACGAACGGGCACTTGGACTATCTAGGTTAACTAGCGGGCACTTGGACTATGTAAGTTCCCTAGCGGGCACTGGACTATGTGGTTTCCCTAGCGGGCACATGGACTGTCTAGGTTAACGAATGGGCACTTGGACTATCTAGGTTAACTAGCGGGCACTTGGACTATGTAAGTTCCCTAGCGGGCACTGGACTATGTGGTTTCCCTAGTGGGCACTTGGACTGTCTAGGTTAACGAACGGGCACTTGGACTATCTAGGTTAACTAGCGGGCACTTGGACTATGTAAGTTACCTAGCGGGCACTGGACTATGTGGTTTCCCTAGCGAGCACTTGGACTGTCTAGGTTAACGAACGGGCACTTGGACTATCTAGGTTAATTAGCGGGCACTTGGACTATCTATGTTAACTAACGGGCACTTGGACTATTTAAGTTCCCTGGCAGGCACTTGGACTATGTGGGTTCCCTAGCGGGCATTTGGACTATCTAGGTTACCTAGCGGGCACTTGGATGATACAGGTTCCCTAGTCAACACTAAGACTATTGGTTCCCTAACGGGCACTTGGACTATGTAGGTTCCCTAAAGGGCACTTGGACTATATAGGTTAACTAGCGGGCACATGGACTATCTAGGTTACCTAGCGGGCACTTGGACTATCTAGGTTACCTAGCGGGCACTTGGACTATGTAGGTTAACTAGAAGGCACTTGGACTATCAAGGTTACCTAGAGGGCACTTGGACTATCTAGGTTACCTAGCGGTCACTTTGAGTATGTACGTCACCTAGTGGGCACTTGGACTATCTACGTTACCTAGCGGGTACTTAGACTATATAGGTTCCTAGCGGGCACTTGGACTATGTAAGTTCCCTAGCAGGCACTTGGACTATGTGGGTTCCCCAGCGGGCACTTGGACTGTCTAGATTAATGAACGGGCACTTGGACTATCTAGGTTAACTAGCGGGCACTTGGACTATGTAAGTTCCCTAGCGGGCACTGGACTATGTGGTTTCCCTAGTGGGCACTTGGACTGTCTAGGTTAACGAACGGGCACTTGGACTATCTAGGTTAACTAGCGGGCACTTGGACTATGTAAGTTCCCTAGCGGACACTGGACTATGTGGTTTCCCTAGTGGGCACTTGGACTGTCTACGTTAACGAACGGGCACTTGGACTATCTAGGTTAATTAGCGGGCACTTGGACTATCTACATTAACTAACGGTCACTTGGACTATTTAAGTTCCCTGGCAGGCACTTGGACTATGTGGGTTCCCTAGCGGGCATTTGGACTATCTAGGTTACCTAACGGGTACTTGGATGATGTAGGTTCCTTAGCGGGCACTTGGATTATGTGAGTTCCCTATCAGGCACTTGGACTATGTAGGTTACTAGCGGGCATTTGGACTATGTAGGTTACCTAACAGGCACTTGGACTATGTAGGTTCCATATCGGGCACTTGGACAATGTTGGTTAACTAGCGGGCACTAAGACGATGCAGGTTACCTAGCGGGCACTTGGACAATCTAGGTTAGGTAACGGGCACTTGGACAATCTAGGTGACCTAGTGGGAACTTGGACTATGTATGTTACGTAGCGGACACTTTGACTATCTTGGTTACCTAGTGGTCACTTGGACAAACTAGGTTAACGAGCGGGCCCTTGGACTATGTAGGTTACCTAGTGGGCACGAGGAGTATCTAGGTTAGCTAACAGGAACTTTGACTATCTAGGTTACCTAGCGGGCACTTTGACTATGTAGGTTACCTAGCAGGCACTTGGACTATCTAGGTTAGCTAACGTGTACTTGGACGCTCTAGGTTACCTAGCAGGCACTTGGACTATGTAGGTTACGTAACGGGCACTTGGACTATGCAGGTAACCTAGCGGGCACTTGGACTGTCTAGGTTACCTAGCGGGCACTTGAACTTCTATGTTAACGAACGGGCACTCGGACTATGTAGGTTGCCCAGCGGGCAATTGGACGATCTAGGATAGATAATGGGCACTTGAATATCTAGGTTACCTAGCGGGAACTTGGACTATGTAGGTTACCTAAGGGCACTTGGACTATGTAGGTTAACTAGCGGGCACGTGGACTATCTAGGTTGACTAAGGGGCCCTTCGACTATGTAGGTTAACTAGCGGGCACTTGGACTATCTAGGTTACCTAGCGGGCACTTGGTCTATGTACATACCCTAGCGGGCACTTGGACTATCTGGGTTACCTAGCGGGCACTTGGAATATGTTCGTCCCCTAGTGGGCACTTTGACTATCTAGGTTAACTAGCGGTCCCATGGATTATGTAGGTTTACTAGGGGGCACTTGGACTATGTAGGTTATCTAGAGGGCACTTGGACTATCTAGTTTACCTAGCAGGCACTTTGACTATCTAGGTTAACTAACGGGCACTTGGACTATGTAGGGTAACTAGCGGGCACTTGGACAGTCTGGGTTACCTAACGGGCACTTGGATTATCTAGCTTAACGAAAGGGCACTTGGACTATGTAGGTTACCTAGCCACCACTTGGATTATCTAGGTTAGCTAACAGGCACTTGGACTATCTAGTTTCCCTAGCGGGCACTTGTACTATCTAGGTTACCTAGCTGACACTTGGATTATGTAGGTCAACTAGCGGACCCTTGGACTATCTAGGTTAGCCAACGGGCACTTGGACTATGTATGTTCCAGAGTGGGCACTTGTATTATGTAGGTTGCCTAGTTGACATTTAGACTATGTAGGTTTCCTTGCGGGCATTTGGACTATGTAGGTTACATAGCGGGCACTTGGACTATGTAGGTTCCCTAGCGGTCACGTGGACTATGTAGGCTCCCTAGAAGGCACTGGGACTATGTAGGTTCCCTAGCGGTCACGTGGACTATGTAGGCTCCCTAGAAGGCACTGGGACTATGTAGGTTAACTAGCGGGCACTTGGACTAACCAGGTTACCAAGCGGGCACTTGGACTATGTAGGTTACCCAATGGGCACTTGGACTATCCAGGTTAACGAACGGACACTTGGACTATGTAGGTTAGCTATCAGGCACTTGGACTATCTAGGTTACCTAGCAGGCACTTGGACTATGTAGGTTACCTAGCGGACACTTGGACGATATAGGTTAACTAGCGGGCACTTGGACTATCTAGGTTAACTAGCAGGCCCTTGGACTATCTAGGTTAGCTAACAGGCACTTGGACTACCTAGGTTCCCTAACGGGCACTTGTAATATCTAGGTTACCTAGCGGGCACTTGAACTATGTAGGTTAACTAGTGGGCCCTTAGACTATCTTGGTTAGCTAAAGGTCACTAGGACTATGTAGGTTAATTAGCGGGTACTTGGACTATGTAGGTTCTCTAGCGGGCATTTGGACTATATAAATTACCTAGCGGCCACTTGGACTTTGTAGGCTACCTAGCGGGCACTTGGACTATCTAGGTTACCTAGCGGGCACTTGGATGATACAGGTTCCCTAGCCAGCACTAAGACTATTGGTTCCCTAACGGGCACTTGGACTATGTAGGTTCCCTAAAGGGCACTTGGACTATATAGGTTTCTATTGGGCACTTGGACTATGTAGGTTAACTAGCGGGCACATGGACTATCTAGGTTACCTAGCGGGCACTTGGACTATCTAGGTTACCTAGCGGGCACTTGGACTATGTAGGTTAACTAGAAGGCACTTGGACTATCAAGGTTACCTAGCGGGCTCTTGGACTATGTAGGTTACCAGCGGGCACTTGGACTATCTAGGTAAACGAAAGTGCACTTGGGCTATGTAGGTAACCTAACGGGCACTTGGAATGTCTAGGTTACCTAGCAGGCACTTGGACTATCTAGGTTAACGAACGGGCACTTGGACTATGTAGGTTAACTAGCGGACACTGGGACTATCTAGATTAGCTAACGGGCAATTGGACTATCAAGTTTACCTAACGGGCACTTGGATTATGTAGGTTACCTAGCGGGCAATTGGACTATCTAGGATACCTAGCAGGCACTTTGACTATCTTGGTTAACTAAGGGGCACTTGAACTATGTAGGTTGCCAAGCGAGCACTTGGACTATGTAGGTTCCCTAGCGGGCGCTTGGACTATATAGGTTCCCTAGCGGGTACTTGGACTGTCTAGGTTAACTAGCGGGCAATTGGACTGTCTAGGTTACCTAGTGGGCACTTGGACTATGTAGTTTACCTAGCAGGCACTTGGACTATGTAGGTTAACTAGCGTGCACTTGGACTATCTAGGTTACCTAGCGGGAACTTGGACTATGTACATTCCCTAGCGGGCACTAGGGCTATCTAAGTTACCTAGCGGGCTCTTGGACTATGTAGGTTAACGAACGGGCACTTGGACTATGTAGGTAACATAGTGGTCACTTGGACTGTCTAGCTTACCTAGCGGACACTTGGACTATGTAGGTTAACTAGCGGGCACTTGGACTATCTAGGTTAACTAGCGGGCACTTGGATTATCTAGGTTAACTAGCGGGCTCTTGGACTATGTAGGTTACCAGCGGGCACTTGGTCTATCTAGGTAAACGAAAGTGCACTTGGTCTATGTAGGTAACCTAACGGGCACTTGGAATGTCTAGGTTACCTAGCAGGCACTTGGACTATCTAGGTTAACGAACGGGCACTTGGACTATGTAGGTTAACTAGCGGACACTGGGACTATCTAGATTAGCTAATGGGCAATTGGACTATCAAGTTTACCTAACGGGCACTTGGATTATGTAGGTTACCTAGCGGGCACTTGGACTATCTAGGTTACCTAGCAGGCACTTTGACTATCTTGGTTAACTAAGGGGCACTTGAACTATGGAGGTTGCCAACCGAGCACTTGGACTATGTAGGTTCCCTAGCGGGCGCTTGGACTATGTAGTTTCCCTAGCGGGTACTTGGACTGTCTAGGTTAACTAGCGGGCAATTGGATTGTCTAGGTTACCTAGTGGGCACTTGGACTATGTAGTTTACCTAGCAGGCACTTGGACTATGTAGGTTAACTAGCGTGCACTTGGACTATCTAGGTTACCTAGCGGGCACTTGGACTATGTACATTCCCTAGCGGGCACTAGGGCTATCTAAGTTACCTAGCGGGCACTTGGACTATGTAGGTAACATAGTGGTCACTTGGACTGTCTAGGTTACCTAGCGGACACTTGGACTATGTAGGTTAACTAGCGGGCACTTGGACTAGCTAGGTTAACTAGCGGGCACTTGGACTATCTAGGTTAACTAGCGGGCACTTGGACTATGTAGGTTCCCTAGCGGGCATTTGGACTATATAGGTTACCTAGCGGGCACTTGGATTATGTAGATTACCTAGCGGGCACATGGACTATGTAGGTTAACTAGCGGGTACTTGGACTATCTAGGTTAACTAGGGGTTCCTTGGACTACATAGGTTAACTAGCGGACACTTGCACTATGTAGGTTACCTAGCGGGCACTTGGACTATGTAGGTTACCTAGCAGGCCCTTGGACTATCTAGGTTACCTAGCAGGCACTTGGACTATGTAGGTAAACTAGCGGGCACTTGCACTCTCTAGGTTACCTAGCGGGCACTTGGACTATGTACCTTCCCTAGCGGGCACTTGGACTATCTATGTTAACTAGCGGGCACTTGGACTATGTAGGTTACCTAGCGGACACTTGGACTATCTAAGTTACCTAGCAGGCACTTGGATTATGAAGGATCCCTAGCAGGCAATTGGACTATCTAGGTTACCTAGCTGGCACTTGGACTATGTAGGTTAACTAGCGGACACTTGCACGATCTAGGTTAACTAGCGGGCCCTTGCACTATGTAGGTTAACTAGCGGGCCCATGGATTATGTGGGTTTACTAGGGGGCACTTGGACTATCTAGGTTAACTAGCGGGCACTTGGACTATGTAGTTTCCCTAGCGGGCATTTGGACTATTTAGGTTACCTAGCGGGCACTTGGAATATGTAGGTTATCTAGCGGGCACTTGGACTATCTAGGTTACCTAGCAGGCACTTTGACTATCTAGGTTAACTAACGGGCACTTGGACTATGTAGGTTACCTAGCCACCACTTGGACTATCCAGGTTAGCTAACGGGCACTTGGACTATGTATGTTCCAGAGTGGGCACTTGGATTATGTAGGTTGCCTAGCGGACATTTAGACTATGTAGGTTTTCTTGCGAGCATTTGGACTATGTAGGTTACCTAGCGGGCACATGGACTATTAGGTTCCCTAACGGGCACTTGGACTATGTAGGTTCCTTAGCGGTCACGTGGCCTATGTAGGCTCCCTAGAAGGCACATGGACTATGTAGGTTAACTAGCGGGCACTTGGACTAACCAGGTTACCAAGCGGGCACATGGACTATGTAGGTTACCCAATGGGCACTTGGACTATCTAGGTTAACGAACGGACACTTGGATTTTGTAGGTTAGCTATCAGGCACTTGGACTATCTAGGTTACCTAGCAGGCACTTGGACTATGTAGGTTACCTAGCGGACACTTGGACGATTTAGGTTAACTAGCGGGTACTTGGACTATCTAGGTTTACTAGCGGGCACTTGGACTATCTAGGTTAACTAGCGGGCCCTTGGACTATCTAGGTTTACTAGCGGGCACTTGGACTATCTAGGTTAACTAGCGGGCACTTGGACTATGTAGGTTAACTAGTGGGACTTGCACTCTCTAGGTTACCTAGCGGGCACTTGGACTATGTAGGTTAAATAGCGGGCACTTGGACTATCTAGGTTACCTAAAGGGCACTTGGACTATGTAGGTTAACTAGCGGGCATTTGGACTATGTAGGTTACCTAGCGGGCACTTGGACTGTCTAGGTTACCTAGCGGGCACATGGATTATCTAGGTTAACGAACGGGCACTTGGACTATGTAGGTTACCTAGCCGCCACTTGGACTATCTAGGTTAGCTAACAGGCACTTGGATTATCTAGGTTCCCTAGCGGGCACTTGTACTATCTAGGTTACGTAGCTGGCACTTGGACTATGTAGGTCAACTATCGGGCCCTTGGACTATCTAGGTTAGCTAACGGGCACTTGGACTATGTATGTTCCAGAGCGGGCACTTGGATTATGTAGGTTGCCTAGCGGGCATTTAGACTCTGTACGTTTCCTTGCGGGCATTTGGACTATGTAGGTTACCTAGTGGGCACTTGGACTATGTAGTTTCCCTAACGGGAACTTGGACTATGTAGGTTCCCTAGCGGTCACGTGGACTATGTAGGCTCCCTAGAAGTCACTTGGACTATATAGGTTAACTAGCGGGCACGTGGAATATCCAGGTTACCAAGCGGGCACGTGGACTATGTAGGTTACTCAATTGGCACTTGGACTATCTAGGTTAACGAACGGACACTTGGACTATGTAGGTTAGCTATCAGGCACTTGGACTATCTAGGTTACCTAGCAGTCACATGGACTATGTAAGTTACCGAGCGGACACTTTGACGATTTAGGTTAACTAGCCGGCACTTGGACTATCTAGGTTAACAAACGTGCACTCGGACTATGTAGGTAACCTAGCGGGCACTTGGACTGTCTAGGTTACCTAGCGGGCACTTGGATTATCTAGGTTACCTAGTGGGCACTTGCACGATGTAGGTTAACTAGTGGACACTTCGACTCCCTAGGTTAGCTAACGGGCAATTGGATTATCTAGGTTACCTAGCGGGCACTTGGACTATGTAGGTTCTCTAGTGGGCACTTGGACTATTTAGGTTACCTAGCAGGCTCTTTGACTATCTAGGTTAACTAACGGGCACTAGGACTATGTAGGTTGCCTAGCGAGCACTAGGACTACGTAGGTTCCCTAGCGGGCAATTGGACTATGTAGGTTCCCTATAGGGTACTTGGACTGTCTAGGTTAACTAGCGGTCAATTGGACTGTCTAGGTTACCTAGTGGGCACTTGGACTATGTATGTTCCATAGCGGGCACTTGGGCTATCTATGTTACCTAGCGGGCACTTGGACTATGTAGGT